>NC_056735.1:615307618-615427618 GCF_019279795.1 Protopterus annectens | reverse complement strand
ATTCCATGGCCTTGCAAATCAGGCTAGTTAGGCTGATGGGCCTATAACTCTCTGGCTCTGTGGATGCTCCACCTTTGTGTAGAGGGATGACAGTGGCTGTCCTTCATTCTGCTGGGACAAAGCCAGTACACAGGCTTTGGTTGAATAGGGTGCCTAATGGTGCTGAGTGCTCTTGCCTGAGTCCATGTAGGATACAGCCAGGGATGTTGTCGGGTCCCATGGAGGCTGTATTTTTTGCCTTTGAGAGGGCATTAATGACCTACTCCCTGGTGAAGAGAGGAGGGGGATAGGTGCTGGGGATGTCATGGTTTACTGATGGAGGAAGGGGGGTGAAGTTTTCACTGAACTTTCCTGCTAGCAGGTTGGCTATATCTATGGCATTTGTGTATGTGGTACTCTTGACCACCAATTCAGAGCAGATTTGAGAGTTACCTTTGAGATTGTGGACATATGCAAAGAAGGCCTTGTGATTCTCCTTAGTGGATGTAGCCAATCTGGACTTGAAGTTAGCCTTAGAGGATTTCACCAGTGACCTTATTTGCTTGTTCAGACAAAGGAGAGATTGGTTCCAACTTGTCACCTGCTCCCTCTTGGTCCTGAACAGCAATTTTTTTTCCTTTTATTATACAGTCTGTTTATTGCTGCTGTCCACCAGACAGGTTTACTCTTCCTTGAGGAAGATGGTTTGGTCCTGTCAGGTATTGCTGAGTCCATGCAACTATATAGGTGCTCATAAAGTTTTTTGGTGTAGGCTTGGACATTAGTGCTTGTTCCAACTGAAGGGATGGTGGCTCTGAAGCTGCTTATACCTGCTCTCAAGATGTTGTAATCAACTTTGGAAAAGCTTTTTTGTTCGACCCTGGCAAGGGGAAGGTGTTCTGGGGAGATGATGACTTTGAAAGTGATCTTACCAAGGAGGATGACACTGTAGGGGTGCTACAATGGCTACTCATGTTGGTTAGTACCAGGTCCAGGATATTTTCACCTCTTGTGGGGGTGTTGCCCAGCTGATCCAATGCATTGGCATTGATGAAGTCGAGGAATCTATGAGTGCTCATGTTGGGTAGTTAAAGTCACCCACGATCAGGGTAGATGGTTAAATCTTGATGGATTCAAGTAAATCCAGAAAGGTGGGGTGGGCCACAGTCATGGTTGGGGGCCTGTAGTTAGCTATGATTTGAATATGTGTTTTGTCAACAGTTAACTGCACCTGGAGTGTCTCCTGTGTATCATACATCATACTTTTTGACCAGCCTGGAGGTGCGTATGTCTTTGATAAATATTGAAACATCACCTCCTTTGGCTTTGTAGCCCTCCGTTTGTAGTCTGAAAGTATGATAGTCAAGTAATTTGGTAAGGCTGGGGTGCTCTCCACAGCTTTAAACCAGGTTTCAGTGACTGCACAAATGTCAGCATCTTCCAGGGTGAGGAATGCTTGCAATGAGTACCGTTTCATGTTAAGACTCCTAGCGTTTAGCAGCATGACCTTTAAATTTCATTTAGAAGAATTTTTCATGTTGGTAATTTTGTCCTCAAGACTTTGCTTAAAAATGGAACTATGGGGCAGGTAAGACCCTTTACCAGAAGCCTGAAGCCCAGAGGAGACAGATGAAGGCCATCTCTGGCAAATCTTTGTGGTCTGTCAATCATGTCCTTCAAGGCTGTCAGATACTGGTTCCCCTTGGAGTGACACCAGAAATGATGCCAATCGTTTAAGTCAATCATTTTCTGTTTGTACTGAGGCATCATTCTGGGTAACAGTAGGATGCTGCTTAGAGCTAGGGACATACCTGCCTGGGATACATAATCAATGAGTTCAGTTATGTCTCTCTTCATATAGTCCAGAAAGGTACATCTCAAGTCATTCACACCAACATGGACTATGACAGAGCCATAACAGTACCTGCTGTTGAGAGACTTGAGTGTGTGAGTAATATGGCAGATTTTATCACCTGACAAGCAACTTACCATCACTTTCCCCTTGTTTAGCCTGGTGAGTGGCACATCTGTATGTCTCACAACAGAGTCTCCTATTACTAGTATGTTGGGTTTGTGGCTGGGCTTTAGAGGCTGTGAGACACAGCCATGTGTACTATGTGTGGTGCTTGGTGTGGTGGGTTGTGATGTGTGTGTGTGTGTGTGTGCTTTTGTCTCTGAGGTCTCTTTTGTTTAGGTATGCTTTTGTTGAGAACCTCCACATATGTAGGAGTGTACTGTACAGGTTTGGGTGGTGTTAAAGTTGTGGTGTTTTTGGAGACAACCTCCTCAGTGCCAGGTATACTGGCTTGTGATTGAGACAGCAAGGATTCTAGGCTCTTAATGTAATTGCATCTCTCACATTTTGTGCTCCTAGGTGGTAGAAGAAGAGGGTTGTACATGTACATAAGACAGTTGTTACACTGTCTCGGGATGCCCACATCAGCCAAACTAGAAGGATAAACCACAGGAAATTGTCCATCCATGGTTATCAGAATCTGTGGAATAGAGGTCAAGAAAGGTAGAGTGGGTACTATCAGAACAGAGTACCTACAGATGTGAGTAGGGCTAGACAAAATCAACAAAGTCGTTGCAAGGGAGGGCGTTAGTTACACAGGAGTGCTGGTAAGGGAAAACTGCAATTGAGATACCTCTCAATGGGTTAAAACAGAGCAGTGGCAGTGCACAATGAGCAAACAAGCACAACATCCTGCAAACACAGGATTTAGGTACCAAAAAAGATTAAAGAATCTAGAAGCTCAAATTACTACCCAATCCTGCTAGCCCCTGCACTTTAAACCAGTCAGTCATGCTAGAGAAGGTCAGGCAGCCCTGTAATTCTCACTAACAGAGAGCATCTGAATCACAGTGTACAGATGAACAACAAAAAACAGAGCAATGTACACTTTGAGAAACAGGAACTCTGTGCACTTACTACATAAATGACATACCATTTAAAATTATAGACACTGTAATTAGAGCTCTAGATACCTTCATGTATAATGAGCCCTTCTTTAATGAGCATGTGTCCACTTTCATTAGGACATTCTTCTACCTCACCTAACTCATTACTAAGGGCATCTCCTCTCAGGCCAAAGAGATCACCATTCCCCTCTATTTGTCCCTCATTAGGTCAATACTAGAACAGTATGCTTTTCAGGTTGTATGTTTCCTAACACTTAACTCAGCTTAGAAATCCCTACAGTTCCTCTTCAAAATTTTCAAGTATGAGCTGTTGATATTACTCAGAGCACCTAAAAGCCCTTCCCATCTTCTCTGTCTCCTACAGACTCCTATATGGTGATCTATGATTGGCCTAAAAAGGTGTTGATGATTTAATTTAGCTTATTGAATTACATTTGAGCAAGCTTGGTAGCAAATAAACACTTCATCAAGGTACCTAATTCTAGATTACAACATATTAAGGACTTGTAGACATGAGAGATATTTCCCACAGAGAATATCTGACCTGTAAAACAAACACCAAGTTTTCACAAAGTAAAACACACCCCTGACTATCTTCAAATTTAATTTCGATGAATGGATGGGAAAAACATATATTTACCAGGTCTAGCCCCTCTTATCCTTAAGGACAAAGGAAGTGGATATCTGAGTGTGCACCGATTAGACATCAAAAGGATAAAATCATCTATTGCCTAATAGCAATCTATGATCCTAAGAACTCATTAACTATTAATCTGGAGTTCAGTACATTTATAAGATCATTTCTTCTTTTTTCTCTATGTGATTCTTGCCCCATGACTGACAACCATCAAGCCATCCTAAATGGAACTCTGCCTATTCACTCACATGTACTTGTAAAGTATCCCAGGACATCATAAGGATAGGAAACATCTGGAAGGGTGTCATACAGGTAACCATGGGGGTTACTTATGCCCACATCTGCATACTGGCAATGATTGCATTTATATGGCCTAACCCTTTCTTATGCACAGGGATACAAACAGCCCAAATCACCATGGAACTCAAAATGCAATCTTGTTTTGATGGCATGCTCCTTTACATAAGATAAGTAAGGCTTCCACTAGATGGTGGCTTGGTGAGCCAAAAATTCATCATAGGATGCATACTCAAATGCCACCATACATTGAGGTACTGTGGCTATGTACATCTTGCTACACCCCCCCAGGATGAGTATGCCCACCCCCCGCAAGGATGCTCACCCTTCCGTCCAGATTTATCGAGAGGCCAAGCCACTAATCAAAACTGGGTCACCTTGGCCATAGTCAGAACATTGTTGTTCTGTGATGTAACAGCTGGGTCATTTATAGTATGATCACAATCTATTATGAACTTATCTGAACATTTTACTTACTTCTTCACAGTTTTAAGATAAGTCGCCAGGATTAAAAGATTATTTGCACATCCAATGACTGTGTATGACTTCTTATCTACTCTCGGGATATTTCATTGTATATCTCCTAATTCTTCAAAAGTTGAATCCATGCAAATTCAAAAAAAGTGCAACTCCACAAAATTGTCTTGCTCCTTTATATCAAACCAAGTTTTCAAATGCCACTTTTTAGTTTCACCTTCCCCAAAGTTGAACCAGGTAAAGCTGCTATTATACTGATAAGGTTCATAAAAAAATCTGTGTCCCCTCTATCTTCCACTATTTGTTTATATTTATGCTATCATATGTGGTTTTATTGTCCAATGAAATTGTGAAGAATCTTTGAGATGTGAGGAAAAAGAAATCATGGAAATGTGTAAGACTTGTCTGCAGCCCTCTCAGAGTTGAAGAGTATCTATGCCAGTGGATATCAAGACATGAATGTCTCCACATATATTAGCTACACAGGCCTTTCAGTGACCCACTGCAGACACAATAGGGAGATCTCAGGCCCCTGGCTTGAGAATACTGCATCATTTCCTTGATGCCTTGCATCAACATGTAGGGGAGCATACATTGCTCCCATATATTGCATTGGAGAGACACCCCCTTGTGAGAGTTCTATGATGTATCTCCATTCCCTGAAGTTCTGGAGGCTATAGACTACACCTAAACTGAAATAAAAGCCCCATCTTGTGAACTGAAAAGGAGGTCCATGAACTGCAAAGTATATCACTCCACCAACTACCAGGTGGTCTGTAATGCTAAGGGTATTAGGGGCAATATGTGTGCAGGGCACACGGACAGTTTTCTTGACAAATGCATATGGCACAAGTGAATTGTACCAGCGATTTGCAATGGGTGACTTCTCACATGGCCATCTTGTTGGAGATGCTGGATATATGGTGGAACCCTGGCTCTTGACATTTGCTAGAAATTCATACAGTCACCCTGCCTCTGTGGTACAACTGTGCACTATCACAAACCAGAAACACTATGGAGCATGTGTCTGGGCTACTGAATGCATGGATTTGTTATCTGGATTAATTCAGTGGTGTCCTGCAGTGTGACTCTGCCACATGTGCTAAAATACTGACTCGTGTGCTATGTTACACAATATTATAGTTAGGAAGCAATTACAGCAGGGTGGCATGATCTGTCTTCCCTGAAGAAGTATCTGTATCTAGGGTATCTAAAGGCAAAATAACTTTATCCATTGTTTGTGTTGGGGATGCAGTGGTCACACTCCCTGTGTCAAACTCACCCCCTGCACCTCCAGACCATTCCAGCGCTTCCCCCTCCATCATTATCAGATACTACTAATCCTCCAACATCAGACAGAGGCAGTCAAACAGTTCTGGTGCTGGATGAAGATTCACAGGTGTCAAACCACAGAAAAACAATATCCAGTGTAAATATGACCCCAACTCCAAAACTTCCCATAGAACAGTTAGATTTCCAACTATAAACATGAGAAAAAATTATACCCAAGACCATACCTAGCTCATTTGAATGTGCTTGTTGGAGCCCCAGTGTACCTGTATACCACAACTCTGACAAACGTAATGAAGTGTAGATAGATAAATAGTAGGTAATGAGGAGTTGCAGCTGTTGATGCATTAAACCAGGAATACACACCTGGGGCATCCCATTCAAAGTTTCTGGGACCTTCCCATATCTGTCTCAGAATCCAACAATACATTGGTGAACCCTGTTGACATGGTACTTCCTTTATGCAGGGCCAATAATGCTTCTGTATCCATAAGGTATTGTTCATTTATGACCCTACACCTGTTACCCTACATTCCTGTGTCAGCACTTTGCTCCATGAATGTCAGGTTGAATCATACTTATGGCCCGAAGGTGGACCATTTTGTAACCATGATCCTGAGCATCCACAGCATTAGTACAGCTGATAATTTCAGCTCAGGCACTGTCATGTAAGCGGTTTTCAGTAGAATGTCCAGCAAAGAGTCATTGTGTCCAGATTGAGATGAGGGGCAGTAAGTCATTTCTCATTTTCAGCATCTATCAAATTGGATGTTTGAGTGGATGTGAAATCACCCACAGATGCAGTACTTTTCTTTGGGCCCTGTTATACTCATAGCTCTGTTGGTATGGAAGACAGTGGATTCAACTTTCTAGATACATTGATTATAATAATTAAGACTCATCTCAGTATTGTTTCTGAATCACTCAGTTTGCTCAGTGACCAAACCAGATAAACATCAAGAGAAATTCCTACACTATGCTGTGTATGCACCTGAGCACCTGTGGGTAGCTCCATACACATGCAGGCATCCAATTATTTTAAGGTTGAGCTAATTCTCATCCGGTATTTAAACATCATCAGACAGAGTTGCTGTTCTCCTGTTCAATCCCTCCTTTATCTTTCCTATATAACCCTTCTCTATTTTTTCTCTTTTTCTTTAGATGATCCCTGCACTTTCAACTTCTTTCATAGACGTTTGTATACAGTTACATCTTCTTTGGTTCTCTTTGTTCCACAGATTTTGCTTGGTTGCTCTGTTCTTGATTTTATTCCTGTAAGTTAATACCAGTTTGTTCTTATTATTTAATTATAGCAATTGATATTACTATGATATTAGTCACATTATCTGTCACTGTTGGTTAAACTAAGTTATTACCACTGTGTATTTTCTTACCCTTGTATGGCAATATTGGTATAATCCATTTAGTTGTTTTCATAAACAAAAAAAAGATAGAGTTACTGTAGAGCATGTATTTTCAACAGCATACACGGAAATGAATTGCACCCATGTTTTACACTTTAAAGTGCAACGGAAACAATAATACAACACCTATATTTCTAAGGTTGTCATCCCTCATGCAGATGAAATGCCAGTAGATGCCCATCATTATTCAGATATTAGGAAATGTGAAAACTATTTTGGCCAACAGTCATTTACCATTTTTCCCAATGATTCTTCAAGAAGAGATATTATGGCTGGAGAAGGAGATGGTAGTGCTCTTTTAGAGCACAGAGGTGACTAAAGGAGCAGTCCAAGACTTTTCTGGACATCTTGCATAAGTAGTACAGCTAGAGGCTGCTGGAAGGCTATAGCAGGTCATACTATAAGGATGATACCTAGAATAGTTTGGGTCAGGCTGTCACCCATGCATGGGAGAACAGTGCCATCACAAGTAAAGTGACATGAGGTGTCACAGCCCTAACCGTCTTCACTGATGGAAGGAAGAAGTAAGGCACACTCACCACTTCTGTACTTTTAAATATAACTTATTTTATCTATGTAAATAACCTGCCACTGCATGCCACCATCAAATATTTCATTATGCCGTGTGTTTGTCTCTAGCCACTGAAGATATAAAAAGGAATAGGCAGATGCACAGGAGCAGAATAGAGCTCCTACAAGAGTGCCTGTCTGAGTATAGATGTTCTAAAAATGTCTGGCTTTTACAAGTAAGAGCAGTAGGCATTAAAAATAATATATAAGTTTCATACTCCAGTACCACATCTGTCAGTACTGATATAGATCAAAGGTTAGTACGACTATGGAATTTTAGAAATATTTCTTCATGCCTCCTCCTGTATATAGGTGGAAAAAGTGGATCATCATGTTAGGTGTCTTTGATGTCACATTGATGAAGATTTCAGTGGGTTAAGTCCCCCCCACCCCAGATGCTTCTGATCTTGAAAACATACCATGTATACTTTTCTGAAAAGTAGTATCATTACAGCCTAAGTGTAAGATTACCATTATGTGTATACTATACATTTCACAGCATACAAAATAACTGCCTGTCCTTAATCTGTCATCTGGTATTGAAATAGGTCTGTCTGAGCAACATGTTTACTTTGCATATGTACTACATTATCAGGCATCAAAATGCATCTCTGACCACATGCACATGTTGGTGTGGCTAAATCACTCCAGCAGTTAATCTTTTATCTGCAATAATGCATGTCAGGCTGGCTGTTTTGTGTGTGTGTGTGTGTGTGTGTGTGTGTGTGTGTGTGTGTGTGTGTGTGTGTGTGTGTGTGTGTGTGTGTGTGTGTGTGTAAATAGATAGATATAGATATATAGAGAGGCATATACTTTTTCTCTGTCCAGCTATATCTCAGTATCACTATATCTATCTATATATAGAGAGAGAGAAAGAGCAGAGCTAGATAAATATAGCTAAATATAGCTATATATATATATATATATATATATATATATAGATATATATATATATATATGTGTGTGTGGATATATTTTGAGAGAGAGAGATACAGATACAGATATAGATATGTTCATGTCATCTATGATTATGTTATGCTTTGCAAAGTGTATTCTGTTTAACTGTACAATTAGCAGCAATAGTTAGAATACAGTTTTCATTGCATTTGCATTTTTCTTGCTTCCCCACTCCCTTTTTTGCTATCCTTTCTGTTAGGTACATGGCTTTTTTTCTCTCTGTCTGTTTTACTATTGTATGCTGCAATGCAGCAACCTGCAACTGGACCCCATAAGGGGCAGCAGAAGGACTATCCTCACCACCACCAGCAGCAAAAGAAGTATCACTCAATTCTGGATTCCATCCTGCCAGAGTTACCTTCACACCACCTACTGTGCTTTGTATCACCTGCATCAAGTAGCCCTGCACCAGAGGATGGTACAGTGGTACCCAATGGTAGCAACAAGATCCACTGGTACCCAGAATGATGAATGGTCTCCCACTGTTTCTCCACTGGAAGAGATGCATCTGAGAATACTGTCATATCTCTTAACCTGGTGTTCTCCTCCCTTCTGTGTCCATGCCCACATGTGTTGGTTTAACAATCCACTCATGACCATTACCTCCCCCCTCTTTCTGTCTGATGTCTCATTTACTACTGTGTTCCCTCTCCCTCATTGTATTACCCCACTCCCCAGAAGTTTTGTTTTGCTTTCCCTGCTACCTAACCTGCCCCTCTTCTCTTCCTCTAACTTTGCTTCTTTCCTTCCCCATTTTCACTTCTCTTGAAAAGGTCACCTAAACCACGACAAATATATTATTCCTCCTAGCCCAGCTCCTTATTCCTCAGCCCTTTTGCTTATCTTCTGTTTTACCTTCTGCTGCTTCCCCTTTTCATCTCTGTCTTATATTCCTATTTGCAACCTTTAATCTGGTCCCAAAATATATAACCACACCACAGACATGCCCAAAAAGGGCTTATAAATAATTATCTTGTTGTGGTTTACAGTGTACAATGCATCATGGAAAGCAACCTAAGTGTTCATATCTGACCTACTAGAAACTGTACTTTTCATTGTATAGCAAAAACGAAGACAAATCTACATCATGATCTACAAATACTTCCATGAGTTGGACAAATGAGCTGTGTGCTGTTGGGCAGCAGTTGTCAAATGCAGTACAGTTTATGGCTTTAGTTTGATTGCTGCCATGGCTCAGTTTGTTAATGACACACTTTGAAAACAGTATAATGAGTGGGGTGTTCAATTCTCCTCATGGTTATATTCTTTATTGCATTTTTCTGCTCTCATTCCGTCCATATATAACACTCTCCTGATATGTGTTTCCTTGTCCACTTCAGCATGATTCCTGCAATAGCTCATGTAGTTAATGATGTGTTTATGTGACTATCACTGGAGAGGATCATGGATTCCATTCCCTTGAGGCCTTAATTTCTGATTACTGTTTCCAGTTTGTTGTTGTATAACATTCATGGTATGTGTTTCCTACACCCCTTTAGTATGACTAATGTCATAGCTCACCCAGTTAATGCTGTGTGGGTATATGAATATAAATGAACAGACTAATGCACTCATATACTCTCTGGTTACATATATGCATACATATACATAGTTCAGGCATGGGCAATAATACACTTCTAGCCTGCCAATACACCAAAACATTTATTCTCATAGTAAGTGTCCAGGTTGTTCTTAAAAATATCTAAACTAGTTCTTGCTTTAATGTAATTTGACAATCTATTTCAAACATCAGCTACTCTGTTAGAGAACCAACTAGTACATCTCTCTTCTTATATAATCTCTTTTAATTTCTCCAAATCCTTTGGGTTTCTAATACCATGACAGGAATAGACCCCATTCCTAAGTCAAAGTATGACAAAAGTTAATAAAATTAGTATTGTTTCAGTCTTTGATGTCAGCCAGAAGTGCTCTATGCAGCACCCGGAATATGCCCAGTAATGTCTCCTTCTGCAATTCATATGGAATTACAAGTGTTGGTAACATATCTAAATACACTTGTAGATTCTTTTATATAAGACTCAATGCTCCTACTACTATTGGAACTGTCTGGGTATCTTTCTTCGACATTGCTCTTGTTTCTGCCTGCAAATCCTGATATTTTATGACTTTGTGCTCTCTGTATGCAGGACACTGTAGTTACTGGGTGTGGCGATTTCAATGATCAATGCTACTTTTGTCTTCTTTTCATGGACCACTATATTTGGTTTTCTAGCATCTATCTTTTGAACTGTTGGTAATGAGTGATCCCATGTGATGTAGACTTCATCATTTTCTATGATGCTTTGTGGCTCATGTTTCCAGTGTTTTTCAGCCACTTCAATACCATAATGTTTGCACAGTCCCCAGTGCAAAAGTCTTGCCACATTATTATTCCTTTCAGTATACAGTCCTTCTGCCATTAGTATGCCACAACCAGCAATGAGGTGTGCAACTGTTTCCAGTTCTGTTTTACAAAATCTACATTTGCCTGTTTCTCCCACATGTTCAATGGACTTTGTAAACCAACGTGTACATAGCCCACTCTCTTGGGCTGCCAATATTAACCTTTCATTTCTTGGTTTGAATTTACCTCTCTTTAATCATTCCTGTGTTTGATCCAGATCAACATGAGGTTCTACCAGAAGTTTTCTATACTTTTCTATACTTGCAACTATATTTGTCCCAGCCCCCCTTTGAACAAACCACTCCGGACACACAAAGCCATTCGATGACCTTTATTACATATTATCATACATGAACTTCAAACATATAAACAATAACAATTGCCATCAGCCACAACGATCTGCAGGGCAGTGTAACAACTCACCCTGCTCGAACACCTCAGGTCAGCGTACCTGCTCACACTAAAACTTCCTCCACTGGGGCAGCGTACCTGCTCAACCCCAACCCACAAATAGGCAGTGTACCTGCACACCTTCACCACACAAAACTATTGGCAAAATCAAACCACATCCTTAGAGGGGGGACAGAAGAGGACAATCCTTTTCCTCTTCTCCACTCCAATCAACCAAATCTTCCTCCACCAAAAAAGGGAGGGTGGGAGGGACCAACTCACTCCAAATGTAACTACATCCTTTAGCTCCCCACACCTAAACCCATCCTGAGTCCCACCCTTCCTTAACTCACTTCCTTAACTACTCCAATCCTCTCTCACTATCTACATTGCCATGACTTTAGTGATTAGCCAATCCCTTCGTCCCTAACTTAGCTCTTCCCCACCCCCGTCCCTCTCCCTTCACTTACTCGTGGGTCCAGGACAACTTTGTTTGTGCCAAACTGCATTTGTCCTGACCCTCCTCTGAAGAAACCACTCTGGACACACAAAGCCATTCGATGACCTTTATTACATATTATCATACATGAACTTCAAACATATAAATAATAACAATTGCCATCAGCCACAATGATCCTCAGGGCAGCATAACAACTCACCCTGCTCGAACAACTCAAGGCAGCATACCTGCTCACCCTACAAATTCCTCCAGCAGGGCAGCGTACCTGTTCATCCCCCCCTCCTCCCTCAAATAGGCAGCATACCTACTCACCTTCACCACACAAAACCATTGGCCAAATAAAACCACATCCTTAGAGGGGGAACAGAAGAGGACAATCCTGTCCCTCTTCTCTGCCACCAGCCTTATCCCAGGCTGTACCCCCTCCCAAACCTTAACCTGCAGCATCTCTTGTAGAAAGAGCTTGAGATGCAAATTAAACAAATCCAAACCAATTTCATTCAGATGAACTCCATCCGAATGATACCAGCCTACCTCTCTTTGCCCAAAGTCCCCATGTTGAATTATATGTATCCCCGAATTTTTTAGCTGCCCCTCCAATGTATGGTTAACAAACCTCCTGGCCCTTTCAATAGCTTTATAACTGCATGCCTCCCTCCAAAACAATCGAGGAATTAACTCTGACCACACAATTAGCATACCCGGCACCTTTCCTCTCCACAAATCTTGCAAAATAGTCTCCACTAAACACTTCTTAGTCAATATACCCAAAGTCATTACCTCCCAAATGACTTATTACTATATCAGGACACCCTATCCGCGATTTAGCCTTCTGAAATTCAAACATTAACCTATCCCAATGCATGCCCCTAACTCCATGCCAAAACACAGAACATCCTAAATAAGACAAACCCAAATTATTTCCATCCTCCCTGATTAAGGCATGCTTTTCAGCCCAGTAGATATACGAATTGCCCAAAATGAATATATGCTTCCCTAAAAGAAAAAGAAACATTGTTAATAATCACAAACAGTACTATCGAATATAAGATAAAAAGGCATTTGAGGGCCACCTGCCTGCCCTCTTAATAACCTCGATTGAACTACCCTGTCTAGCCAAATCCAAAGCCCTCCCAATTCTAAAAGAATGAGCTGCAAACTTCTCAGCCGGAAATCCCATGCAACCCAAAATCCTCCTAATTAAAGCAATGAACCTACTACTGAAAAATACTCTGCTATCCTTTGAACAAAACACCAACCCCTCTGAACACCCCAACCTCCTACTCCTAAATTCTGCAATCCAAGCTACTGAGCAAAGATGAAGGTTTTTGTCCTCTTTGAGCACTACCATATATCCCCTACCCAACTGATCTGTCTTGCTGTTCTGTATTACAATGTTAACCTCCTCCTCAGTCACTATAGCATCCTTACAACATAAGGAACCTAACAATTCCGATACACTAAAAGCCCCAAAATATAACCATGTGCATATAGTGCCCCACATAAAGTAATCCAGTGACCCCCCCATGTAATAATCCTAAACCCTGTAGCAAAATCTTCAATATTCCCCTTGCAATTGGCAACCGTGTAGCCCTACAGTCCACCATCACCCTCCCCCACCCTCTCAACATATGCCCTAATGTCCAGGACTTCATAAAATCTTGCAACCCCCCCCCCAACGCAGCAAAATTGCTAATAGCCACCAGATCCACTTTAACTGTCTGCAAAGCCTTACCTTTCTCCCAAGCACTAGCCACATATCTTAACAATAATTCCTCTGACCATACCCTTACCTTATCCGGCAATCGCAAAACAAATTGATTAAAATCAAAAAGAGCCCTACCATATGCCTTCTTCGTAGAAGATGCCCAGGAATGCTGCACTAGATGTTTGACTATCCTGTCCCAAGCTTCCACACCTCCTCTGGTAAGGTTTCCAGCACCTCGACTGGCCCTGAAGCCAACCCTCGAAACCTGCAAAACTGGAAGCGGGACAAACTATCAGCAATATCATTCTTAACACCAGGCACATGCACTGCTGTAAAGGTAAAATTTATTAACAGGCTCTGCAATACTAACTTCCGCAATATCCTCAACAGCAATTCTGCCCTAGCTGTCTTCTTTTGTAGCACCGTCACCACAGCCAATTATCCGAATGAAAAACTACCTGCTTGTTCCTTAACTGCTCCTTCCACACCACTGAAACTGCCCATATTGGCATTAGTTTTAAAAAAGTGTCATCATGCCTCCATTCTTCATCCCAGTCTGAAGGCCATTGTGCTGCTAACCATTTTCCCCCAAAGTAAGCCCCCATGCCGATACCGCCCACTGCATCCATAAATAAATGAAGTTCTTCCTGAACCACCCAATCTGATTGCCAAAAGGAAATCCCATTAAATTGTTGCACAAAACGATCCCACAACTTCAAATCCTCCCACACTAGCCTGGTCACCCTAACCCAATGATATTTGCTCTTATCCCCTTTTAGCATATAAGCTAATGCCCTGCAAAATGTCTGACCTGGATTTACAGCTCAACAGGCAAAATTCAGAAGTCCCAGCAATTCCATGACTGAACCAACCCAAATCTTATTCTTGTCCAACACCCCCGTATAGCTGATTGCAACCTCTCTATCTTATCCAGAGGTAGACAAAATAATCCCCGTTCTCATCTACACCAAGAACTCCAATGCTCTTGCTGGACCTTCCATCTTGTGCTGTGCCAAAGGTACACCCAGTTCCTCACACATACTGGTAAATTCCTGCAACCCCTATTGGGCGCCCAGCCTCCCTTCCCCGACTAACAAGAAATCATCCAAATAATGCACCGCCTTCTGTGTCCCAACCCTCTGATTCCAAATCCAATGTAAAACAGTACTACATTTCTCAAACATCGCACGTGTCATGGAACAACCCATCTGCATGGCAGTGTCAAAATAATACTTACCACCTACCTTCATCCCCAACAACAGCCAATCCCCTTCCTAATGGGCAACACATGGAAAGCCAATTCAAGGTCAACCTTAACCAACCATGCCTCCCGAAATTCCCTGATCACCTGCATTGCATCATCCAAAGAGGTGTAATGCACCCTGACTTCTTTGTCCCCAATAAAATCATTCACTGACCTCCCTTCTGGAAAAGAAAGATGATGAATCAATCTAAACTCCCAAGCCATTTCTTTGGCACTAAACCCAATGGTGACACCTTATAGCTAATAAAAGGAGGCGTATCAAATGGATCCCACAAATGCCCTGCCTTACATTCCTTACCTGCCAGCTCTTCCAAAACATCCTCTTTCCCTTGCACTGAATGGAGGTTCTTACAACTCCCCCCACCCCACCGTGGACTTAATAGGAAATCCCCGTTGAAACCATTGAATGACCTCTGTCTTAAGCACAAAATCAGGACACTAGCAAACCATATCCTCCAATACCTCCACCTTAATGGGGAAAGGCACCCCCCCCTATTGCCTGTAAAGGATCCCATTCCCCTGGATCCACAAATATTGCCCCTACCTCGAGCTATCTGTAATCCCTGAGCGTAAAGAAAATCTCCCTCTTGATTCATACCAGTGTTGCTCCATGCACCAAAACCCTGCTGTCCACAGTAAGACGCAGAATGATTTCCCCCACATCTTGAACAAGTATGTGCAAATTTGCACACCAACCATGAACAAGTACCTTTGTTAAACACCCAACACACCCCACCTGCCTCACCCATGCTCATCCTCCTATTAAACCCACCAAAGCTGTCCATCATTGTAGCCAGCCATATATCAGGATGACATACCTCCCACCGCAGGGACTGGTCAACTGCTTTCCGTTTATGGAAACGCTCATCATACCACAACCATGCATTCCCCAGCCTCAAATGTTGAGCATCCTGAATGGTGAGAAAATACCCCAAAAGAGTCAAAGCCAAGCTGCATCCTTCTCCAGCTGCACTGCCATGTAATAAATAAAACCAACCACCCAGTTGTCCCAAGTCCTGGGCCTAAGTTTACCTGTCATTTTCCTACCCAGCACTGCTAACACCACAAACATGTCCTTGCTGGTGTCTGACTCCACTTCCACTAACCTCTGGACTCCTTCCGCATCTAGCAGCTCAAACACATCCACATACTCCCCTTTCCAGATTTTTTCTTTCACCATCCCCAAAATCTGTGGGGTTAAAATAACCCCTCTATTGCCCTATCCCAGCACCTGAGTAGCTAGCCAGTCCCCTGGACCCAGCCCAAAATCTGATCCTACCTCCGAACCAGTCAAGCTGTCCTTAGAGCCCAGGTCCACTCCAGCCATCTGTTTGCCCAGACATCTTGCTACCTGCACCAACCCCCTTTGCACTCTGTGTGACACCAATTCTCCCCTTTCCAAATCCCCATCCAACAAGACCTCATTCACCACCTACACCTTGCCATCCTCAACACCTAGTTCCCCAACCACTGGTAAATTAATATCATTACCTGCACCTTCGCCTTGCGACGTACTGGGAACAGGAGCCTCCACTGTAACTGGCTGTTTCTCCACCTGCTGCCTTTTTCCCCAGCCTGAAGTCATCACAGGGTGCCATCTCTTTCTGCCTGAATCTTGCTCTGGCTCCACCTTGGACCTCATCACATCCTGGAATAATTCTTCCGCTTGGGCTACGAAAGCCTGCTATCATTGTCCCAATTCTGATAAATTAGCCATCTGTAAAAAAAAAAAACACAATGTTAACACTGTTCCATACAAAACAACCCTACTCCCCCCAAACCCTATAATGTTGTCTTGCCCTATGCCCCACCACCCTCTACCCACTCCCCTACTTACCTATACTCTGCAGCCTATAACCACTCCTTGCAGGGCTTACCAACTATGCACACACTCTCATCAGTACCTAATGCACTTATACTTCTTCCATAACTATCCCTTGCCTAGCACACTCTTCAACCTTCAGTTGTGCACCCATTCAGCCACACACTTCCATATACAGCTACCATCCCCTACTCTATCCCCACCAGATGTGTATGTGTATATATATATATATATATATATATATATATATATATACACACACACATACATACATACCAAAAAAAAACAACACACACTCCTACCCTCTACCCCCCTACATTCAAGCCACAGATACCAGCACCATTCAACCCCCAGAAGACTGTAACCCTTACCTCTTTCTTCTGGACTGCAAATCCTTATCCCACGAGAGGTAACAGCCGAAAACCGCCATGCGAGTGCGCAAACTGGCACCTGAACAGACAAAAATAAGAGCAGCAACAAAGAAACCATCAGGGAAAGCAAAAGGGAATCCCCACCACACCGACGCAGAGGGAAGTCAGCGAGGACAACCCCACACAAAGGAACAGCTGCTGGAACCTGTGTGCATGCGCGGAAACCAAAACAGGCACCAGAGACGGGGGAAAGGCCGCAGAAGCCCACAAACCAACCAGGAAGAACCGGAGGATATGATGGACAATGAGACAGCACTGGATTGCAATGCTGGACTCGCACAGCCTACCACAACCACCAGGGAACACACTGAAGGCTGGAGCAAGCCACAGAAGCCCACAAACCCACCAGGGAGCACTTGGGATACACCAAACTCGAATGGATTACAGCACTGGACCCTCAAAACTGACTGTGACCACCAGGGAACATCAAGGACCAGATAAAGGCCACAGAAACCCATGAACCCACCAGGGAAAACTAGAGGGACACCAAGCATGATGCACCTAGACCGGATTACAGCGCTGGACCCCACACAGCCTGCCGTGACCACCAAGGAACACTTTTTTTTTTTTTGCCAAGCCACCCACATGCTACTTCCCGACTGCATGAGGAATGACGAGCCCGGCTTATCCACATGGCTACCCCTGACTGCATGGCAAAGGCCTACCCACTGCGACCAGCCCTCCCACCCAACAGGAGCCACCACTGGACCACCAGCAAGCACATCAACTATGAAACAACAGGAGACACCACAGGGCACCAGGAAGCATCTACCACAACACCCTGCCTAATGGACCCCCAGAGAATCACACCAATACCCAGATAAGTCAAGCACCGCACTCATACAGACAGTACCCACCAACCATTCACCCACATACACTCTCCACTCAGTAACCTTCCAGGCCAACAAGCCCAACCTATGTCCCAAACTCCATCCCCACCTTAAAATTTACTAACCGAGAACACCAAAAGAAGAGGAGGGAACTAACTCAGTTAAACTAATCCCTTCTCTCCCCACCATCCAAGGCCTACCTGCATCCACAACACCTAAAGGTCATCTGGACATAAGCTAGCTGTTACTGCACCACCAACTCACGCCAAATGTAACAACTTCCTTTAGCTCCCTACACCTAAACCCATCCTGAGTCCCACCCTTCCTTACCTAACTTCCTTATCTACTGCAATCCTCTCTCACTACCTGCAGTGCCATGACTTTAGTGATTAGCCAATCCCTTAGTCCCTAGCTTAGCTCTTCCCCACCCCCACCCCCTCCCTCCACTTACTCGTGGGTCCAGGACAACTTTGTTTGTGCCAAACTGCATTTATGCATTTTCCACATTTCTTGTTGTCTAGTGTGATCCTTCACCTTATATTCTTTCTTTTGTTTTTTGGCACATTCAGTTGCTCCCTGTTTTTTATCTACTTCTGGTTTGATTTCCATTCCTGCTTGATGCTGATATGCTTCTGCTAGAGTAAGCAGGGAAGTCATCTTAGATTTATTCTCTTCATGTTTCAAAACTTTCACTATGTTTGGGTCTTGTGAGGTCAGCAGATATGTGTGCAGTCCATGATTGCAGATCTATACATGTAATCAATTTCATGGAGGCCCATACCTCCTTCAGAATGGAGAATATATAATCTTGGCATGCACTGATTTTTATAAATCATTTGGTGAGCATGAAACATCTTTCTTGTTTTCCTGTCTAATCTATCTAACACATTTTGGGCTAATCAGTCCCTCCAAAACTGTAACCAGCCTAATCCAGTATAACCAACTGATTATGGCCTATAAAATCCTCTATAATCCGGACAATAATCCTGCACTTAAAAATATTATCACCCCCTATAACAATCCTAGACCACTTCGATCCTCTAACAAACTACTAATTCAGACTAGCAAAATTAATAACACAGCCGGTGATTCTCTCTTTGCAAACTCTGTAAGTAGATCCTGGAACTCTCTTCCAGCTGATATTGCCTTACTTTCCACCTTAGGTCAATTTAAAACTAGACTCAAACAACATTTGTCACTTAACTGGCTATGTCAATGTATCAAGCCTGGCTAACTCTCTAGAATGTGTAAAAATCTGTTAACCAGTTTACTGTGCAATTTAATTTAATCCTGACTTGTGCTCAGGATTAACTGTAACCTGTGGAACTTGTTTAACTTGCTTACTTATGTAATCTCTGTAAATAGACTGTTTGCAATATGTAATGCTGGTATTATGTAATGATGTATCTGCTTACCCTTGGAGCTTTTCTCCCCGGGCCTCCGCTGAAAATGGACATGCATCCAGTCGGACTATCCCGGTCAACAAATGTAAAATAAATAAATAAAAATAAATAAAAGTTAGGACAGGAAGAACAAATTGGTTTATAGCTTAAATTTTGTTCCTAGACATCAGTGCTGTTTTCAGGATTAATTTAAGTCTATTTCTTTCATTGATCTTAATATGTCTATCCATTTCTACCATATCACGCAATTCTTCTCTCAGCTCATTTTCTTCTAAACCGAGGATGCATCTTTTGTTTTCCATTTCCTGCAGGCATTTTGTAGAAAGTTCTATAGCATCTTTCTGTGACACATTCTCTACATTTTCATCCCATGTCATCCATTGCTCTATCATATAGGGACTCACTGGCCTATCACTCCTCAATATTGACTGCATCAGAGTTTCCACAGTTTCCTGTTCCTTCTCTTGCTGTCCAACTTCAAGTGACTGTTTATACTGGCTTCCTGTGGAAAGCTCCAAAATTTCTTTATATGTCACCTGACCAATTGCTTCCCATTCCACTGCTTAATTTGGATGTCCATTGCTCTGTCCTGTTGTGGTGCTTTCTGAATTAGATTTTCTACACTAAATCCTTCACTTTGCAGGTACTCCATAATCTCAGTTTCTATTTCTTTAACTTCTCCATTACTATTATCCTTTTCTACATTTCCTCTTTGTCTTCTTATTTTTTGTATTGTAAAGTTTTCCATGTTCAGATTCCTTTGTCTATATTTCTCTTCAAATAAATTTGGCAATGCTCTTTTTGTATTGATTAGTTTAGCTTTTTCCTTTGCATAGATATTATACCATATTGCATCTCTTTTTCTTTTCCATGTCCATATTTCTTCTAGAGATTTCTCCTGATCTTTCATCTTTCTGCTTCTCCTTACTCTGGGGACTCATTCCACCATGCTGAGATGTAGTATGTGTTAGACCTTCTACACCAAATCCTTCACTTTGCAGGCACTCCATAACTTCATAGTCTATTTTTTTAACTTCTCCTTCACAAATCTTCTTTTCTACATTCCTTCTTTGTGATATTTTTTTTATTGTGAAATGTTACATATCTGGATGCCTTTGCCTGTATTTCTCTTCAAATATCTTTGGAGTTGTCATCTTTATATCAATTAATTTGGTTTTGCCTTTGTATAAATATTGCACCATATCAAAACTCTCTTTCTTTCCCATGCCCATATTTCTTTTTTGGGTCTATATTAGAACATCGAATATTTAACAGTTCAAATCACTAAAGGTCGATCTTTAGTGACTGAACTGTTAAAGCATCAAATTTTCAGAAAAAAAAATAAAAACAACAAAAAAAAAAACTAAACGGTGTTGGCAGGGGGGAAAGCACCCCTGCACCCTCCACGTGGAGGGCTGCACCCCCACACCCCCCACTACTTAAATATACCAACTCCGAGACCGCACTACATTGAAGTAAATGGAAACCTCCCCTTATGGAGATTTCCATTTACTTGTGCGATGTTCTGCAGTTTTGCTATTCTCGTGTCGACAATGTCAGATTCGACATTGTCGGCTTTTGAGAATTT
This sequence comes from Protopterus annectens, assembly GCF_019279795.1. Classification (NCBI taxonomy): domain Eukaryota; kingdom Metazoa; phylum Chordata; order Ceratodontiformes; family Protopteridae; genus Protopterus; species Protopterus annectens. The sequence continues at coordinate 615,406,765 of NC_056735.1, read as the reverse complement.
AATATAGACCCTTCTTTTTTTATATTTTTCAAAAATCTCTAGTTTTTGTTGTTTATATTTTTTCACTTCTTCAGATCCTTCTTTTTCTAAACAGATCAAAGTTTCTTGGTTTATATACTGTTTTTCACAAATCTGTTGTATTAATGAACGCAAATTTTTATTTGAGGCTTCTGACAGTTTTTCTTGTGGAAGTATTTTTCTTTCCTCTAATTTCTCTCTTAATCTTTTTGTATATCTTGTGCCTGGAAGTTCTGAGCTTTTCACATAATAGTAACAATACATAATTTACTTCTTATTCTCAATAGTCCACTCTGTCGTCTTTATGCCTCTTCTTTGGCCTATCAGTTTTTGTTATTTTTTGTAATCTCCTACAGAGGTCGCCTGATGATTCTTTACTGCCTTTTGATAACCCCAAACTTTCCAGCAGAAATTGTCTCTAAATGCTCTATATATACACCTGAACAAGGTATGAGACACTGTACAAGTTCAGATATTTTACTCATTCATAATAACTTAAATGTTCACAAATATTGATGTGATAGGTATGTTTCTACTGTACTCTTTCCAATTTGTTCATGCTTGTTTTCTTATAATGTTCACATACTAAGATTCCATACTCATGCTTGGGTCTAATGTAACTAAAAAACAATAATGCCATCATTTCTGATTTCTTAGACTTTATATTTTTTATGCAACCTCTATTTCAAGAACTATCATTAAGCAATTGGCTGACATGATTAGAAAAACTCAAAGCTGGATTTACCTATATGTCCAGGTCCTTAGACAAATCTACAGTTTCAATCATTGTGTGCTATATTAAATATTCACATTTCAATATCTGTCTCTCAAATCACATATGCTCAGTTTTTAATGATTTTATCATCACAGTATTCACTTGTGCCCAAATGGTCAATTTAATCAAGTTCCTTTGCCGACATGCTCTATCTATAGCTCATGTAATAAATGTATACATTTTCAAGTCAGAACGCGTCAGATGAAAATGATAGAACTGAAAGATACAACCTAAACAAGTATGGGCCTAGGACAGAGCCCTGCTGTTTTAATTTCTCCAAAAAAAAAAAAAATCATAGATCTATTTTCAACATATGCCTGCTGATGTATTTGGATGGCATAGTGGTGCAGGGGTAGCATTGTTGCCTCACAGTAAGAGGTTCTGCAGTTTGAGTCACAGCTGAGGTGCCTTCCATGTGGAGTCTGCATATCCTCCCTGCATTTGTGTGGGTTTCTTCTATGTGCTCTGATTTTCTCCCACAATTCAAAGACATGCGTCTTGTGCATTTCTCCCGAGGCCTCTGCTGAAAATTGGCTTTGTTCCAAGTTGGACTTTCCCGTTAAACAAATGATAAATAAAATATATGGTTTCAAGTCCCAGCTTTCCAGTTAGAGAATAATTTATCAAAAATAATCTTCTCCATTATTTTTCCACAACATGAAACTAAACTTATAGTTCTGTATGGCTGCTGATTTGTACTACTCCCCTTTCTGTTAGGTTTAACAAGTACATGTCTCCAATCTTGATGAATTTTGAGGAATCTCCTCATATTTAAATGACCTAGTTAATGGCAGATTTAAGATTGCATTCTGTGGTAGCAGGTGTAAGTGCAGGACTGCAATACACATGGTCCTGGGTTCAGATACAGCATATTCCATACAGTATTACCACCAGGGATAGTGCCCACAACCCTACAGGACATGGGCAGTCATTACTATATACAATCCTGGGTATTAGAATACCTATGGTATTTCATTGGGGTGAAATGGCTAGGCTTTAAATGACCTCTGGGTTAATAGCCTTGTATCCTCCTGCGATCCTGTGGTATAATGATAAGTTCATGCCGAGGTGTTCTCATGTCATTATTACTAATTCCGTCTCTTCTCTATGCTTTGTTTGGATCCAGATTTTGCAGTTTATTTTCAATATAATCTGATTTGTTTTTAGTATCTGAGGTTACCTTGATGTTACTAGGACAATTTATCACCCCCCCTTACTACTTTCCATAAAATTTTGCAACTATATTAATAATCTGTTGTGTTTGAGAATAAATTTTAGAATCTACACACAGTTTATTAATGTGCATATCTTTACTTCTACCACATCTTATGTATCTAAAATGGTTTTCTGTTATGTGTAATATCTCCATATAAGTTTTCTTCAAATTTTTCTTGATCTTGTGTTACTGTATTAAATGTGTCCATCCAGTTATAGATCAAGCTCTTTTCCATTTCTTACATTTCTGTCTTTCCCTTTAATCACGCTTCTTGTTCCTATGGAAATTTATCCTGCTGACATTATTTGCTTAGATATATTAAGCATTTTATTTTTTTATTTTTTGCAATCAATTTCTCTTTTAAAATGTGCCACATTCCTTGTGCAGTTTTCCATTGAATGCATCTTTTATTAGTTTATATAGTGACTATTTTGCTTCCATATAATTTGTTATTCATTCTGTGCATTGGTTTAGATTTCAATTTGTCATGATTACCAAGCAACATTTGAACCTTTATAACAGTGGTGCAGTGGTGCAGCAGTATTGTTGTTGCCTCACAGCCAGAGGTTCTCCTGTTTGATTCTCAGCTGGAGTGCATTATGTGTGGAGTCTGCATGTCCTCCCTGTGTTTGCCTGAATTTCCTCCCATGTTTCCAAGACATGCATCTAGAATGTTTCTCCCAGGACCTCTGCTGAAAATTCACTTTGTTCCAAGTTGGACTTTCCTGGCGAACAAATGTTAAATAAATAAAAATAAAATAAGCCTACGATCACTGCACATCAATGTTTGTATAGCATGGCATGAAGTAACAGTCATTTCCTTAGGAACACAAATAATGTCTAGCATGTTCCATTCTCTGGAAGACATTTTTTTACAATGTCAAGCAATTTCTTGTTCCTGAACATACAATGTAAATAATGTCCTTAGTAATGTTGTTAAATCAATATTACTCCATTGTAGTTCTGGTAAACTTAATTCCCAGGCCACTATTCTTTTTCATCCCTTGTTTCATGCAAAAAATGTATGAATTCCTCTTGGTCATTAGTACTTGACTTTGGTAGTCTATACACTCCAACAGTTGTTAAATGTTCCAGGGCTGTATTTATTATCACAGTTACACAATCTACAGAACTGGTGTTATTGAACATGTAATAATCAAAGGTCTCATAACTCTCTTTAATCCCTGTCATAACACCTACACCTATTTTTTGTTAGAATGTCTGTTACAGTAAAAACTTACATACTTTGACACTAGTGGTTTGTAATCATTGTTCTTTAACCATATTTCACAAACAATAACAACATCAGTCTTGTTTGAACATAGCACATACCTGTAAGGATGTGTTATTTACAACAGCAGGGACAAAACAATATGAAGCCAAATTGGGGACATTCCATCAGCTCAAGGAAAAGTAAGAGGTATCTGGTGTGTGTGTGTGTGTGTGTGTGTGTGTGTGTGTGTGTGTGTGTGTGTGTGTGTGTGTGTGTGTGTGTGTGTGTGTGTGTGTGTGCATGTGCATTTGTGTGTGGGTATGTGTGCGCATGCATTTGTTTGAATAGGTGCATGTTTTCAAGAGAGCAATTAAGCGAGGGCACATTTATCAATGCAATACCTCATTCACCTCTCTTAACCACCTCAAGAAACTGTCGAGTTGCACTTGCATTAAGGGTGATTCAGAGACATGTAAGCTCGCCAATGATGAGGTATTTTCTCATTGTTGCTAACATATGTCTGAATCACAGCTCTCCACAATGTGTAAACAGTCCCTTTTTACTGTAGCTCTTACCTCTAGCACTAGGATTATTTCTGAATCCTCAGGAGAATCTCTAACATCTTCCTACACCTTTGTTCTGCACTAAGTTCATTTTTATTTGTTACTGCTCATCTATAATGATGCCTTGACAATTTTATCAGTTTATCATTTTCATGCAGTCTACCTTTAGATTTCTCTTCTGTTTTCTGTGTTTTTTTTTCTCGTAAATTTCCAGATCAACCAGCTTGATCTTTTTTGCATTGAATCCAGCACAGCGGTACGCAATCTCTATATAATAAACTTGTGTGTTCTCTTGTGTTAAAAATCATTTTTTCCACAAGTTAATAGATCATCCACTTTTTTTCCTATTCAACTGTTGCATCTCTGTAAGCATCACAGATATTTGAATGTGTCTTATATTGTTTTTCTCTACAGATGAATCTGTAGTTCTCTACTGAATACCAAGCAGGCAGGGTGATTTTATTTTATTGATGTATTTGTTTGTTTGTTTGTTTATTTGTTGACATCTATTTACCCAGAAAGTGGATTTTTTTTAATTCTGAAAAAAAAAACACATTTATTGAATTATCAGTTGTGACATAGGCAAACTTGCACTTATATAAAAGTAAACAAACCATATTAACAAGTTCACATTTACAAACATTATATATCACATATATTCTTCTTCTATACAGTATAATCAATTCAGCATTACATAAATTGTTCAGTTCCTGCCTTTTCTTAAATGTCATTCCTCTTCCAAAACATTTTCCTACAATTTATACTTTTTCTATATAATTCACCCCTACCCTTTTCTAAAGATTACACTTCTTGTCCTTTTTATCTGTTACAATATTCACTGCTTCAAGTACGGTTAGTGTAGATTTTGATTTCCATTTTCTTGAAATTGCTATTTTGTCAGTCACCAGAATTAAACTTAACAAGACCTTACTATGTCTAGGCAATTCAGATCTTGTATTCCAGCTCAAAAAATCATTTCCTTAATTGTACTCATTTGCTTGTCAGTATTAGTGACACAGTATTCTGTAGGGAATTGTTAAAGGCTACCAGATCATTACATTCTGAAAAGAAATGCTCCCAGGTACCTCTTTCTTCCCCATCACGCCTCCAACATGTGCCATCTACCTGAGGAAAAATTCTTTGGATTCCGCTTGGGGTATAAAAGTATTTATGCAAATACTTCCAAGCAAAAATCCTAAATCTTCCAGACTTTGTTGCATATTTGGGAGCCATAGATGTATTCCCCCATTGTTTCTTTGTGAATTGCTTGTCTAATCTCTCTTCCCAATTCTTTCTGACTTCTTCTAAACGATTTATATAGTTTTATATGTCCTACTAATTATTTCTTTTTTATCAACAGCTTTTGTTATAGAGTCAGCAAAAACTCAACTAGTGCAGGTCTTTCACTTAGGAGTTCTCTATCTTTTTCTCTTTGCTTATACTCTGATATCAGCCCATGATAGGGAAGGCAGTCATTAGTCTGCAGTCTAAATTTCATCTTTCCTTCTTCTACTTATGTTATGCACAAGAGCCTTAACTGTGTAGCTCCTAAATACCCCATTCAAACCAGGTAACCCTAAACCACCTTGTTCTTTTGGGAGGATTTTCTTATCAACAACCAAAGACCAGCACAATGGTGAATCTTCATTGCAACCACAAAAAAATCCAAGCAGAAACTATTCCAGTGGAAGGAAACACTTGAGAACAGAATATGAAATCATGTATAACAGCGTTTAATAAATCACAAAGCTTTCGGACAGACACCCTTCTTCAGTGTGTATACACTGAAGAAAGGAATTTATCTGCAAGTTTTGAGATTTATTAAACCCTGCTATATGTGATTGTATATTCTGTTGTCAAGGATCAACTTATCCCACTTGATTTTTTTCTTCTTCCTCTCCCAGATAAAATTCTTAAACTCTTTTTTTAAATACTACCCACAACTTTCCTCTGGTTGATACAAATATGTCTGACCTATGTATAAAACTAAAGGGACTAAAAATATTTTTACTGATTATATCTTGCCATTCATATCCATATACATAGGCAAGAACTTCCAGTTTGTGAGTTTTTTTGTATTACCATTTGTTCTGTGTTTTCCCACATATCCTTTTTAACCCATACACCTAAATACTTTATTTTATCATGTCCCCATAAATACATGTATTGCTGAACCAGTTCATGTGTAGGTAAAGAGTTTACACCTATAGCCTTTGTTTACCATCATTAATTTTATATCCCCTTCCAAAAAAAAAAAAAAAAAAAACCTAGAACTGTCTCAGAATATTCCACAACACAGAGATGTCCTTTTTCTGGTTTTATCATATACAAAATAATATCTACTACAAATTAACCAACTTTTCTCAGTTGCCATACCAAATATAGCATTGAATGTCTGGATTTCTTATTTTATTTGCCAGTGGTTCTAAATATAGTGAAAACAACAAAAGGGAAAGTGGACAGCCCTATCTGGTCCCTCAGTTCAGATACAACTTAGGGAGGAACCCTCCCACTTTCAATTTTGCCTTCAGTACCTCATATACCCCCCTAATTAACATTATTATTGTATCAGGAAATGCAAATGCTTCCATTTTCCTACTCACATAATCCTTCCTTACTTTTTTGAATGCATTCACTGCATGAAGAGCTGCCAACAGCAGTGGTATTTTCTTATATTCGTCTTCACTCCGATCATCATTATTCTACTGATGTTGTCAAATGTCTGTCTCTCTTCCACAAAACCACATTTATCCATATCTATCAATTTTGGTGTCACCTTTGCCATTCTTTTAACCATTATAAACATAAACACTTTATAATCATGGTTTAAAACCAAAATGGGCCTATATGAAGCCAGATCTGATGGATCTTTACCATCTTTAGGTATTATAGCCAGCACAGCTTTGCTTCCAAGATGTTGGCTCTTTTCCTCCTTTTAAAATACTGTTAAAAAAAACTTTTCAGATCCTTATCACTTTCTTCCTTCCTAGCTTACAAGCTTCCCCCAAAATACAATCTATTTATAGGTGTGTACTAGGCTAATGGCCTTTACAAGCCTAGCCCAAAGGATTACCCTGGCATCGTGCCACCCGACCTTAGTTCTGTCGAGTAAAGCTACTGGAGTGATCCCTGGGGTGAATTTTCTATTTCCCATCCACTCATCAAGATTTCTCTTAAAGAGGGCCAGAGAGGTGTTCTGCTTGACATGTATGTGAAGTCTATTCCATAGCATGGGCAGTCTCTGGGTTATGAACCTGTTCCTACAGCATGTTCTGTTGATTGTGGTAATGAGGTTGAGGTCTCTGGAGCATATGGTGCAGAAGGATTGGGATTTCTTTAGATGTAGCATTTCTAACAGAGCTGGGTCAGACATGGCTTTGTAAGTCAAGCAGAGATTGCCTCAAAGTAGGAGATATGACACAAAGAATAGTTTGAGTTTTTTTAGTCTGTCCATAAAGGACAAATGTTTAAGGCCTAGGATCCTCTTTGTGAGGTACTTTTGCAGCCTCTCCATTTGATGCAGGTGTTTAGTAAGTTACATGCCAAATGGACCATTATACTCAATTACTGGCCTAATGAGGGAAGACTAGAGGGAGACAATGACCTTTTTCTTCCTGGATGCAAAACCCTTAGTAATGAGATGTGCCACATAAAAGGACTTTCTGATCACAGTGGCAATGTAGTGGTCAAAAGAGAGGTTGCTGTCAACCTGTGTTCCCAGATCTCTTATAACGCCTTCTGTGTTCAGTGAACTACCATCGATGTGGTAATTCATGGGAACTGGGTTTTTCCCAAAGGGGATGATTACACCGTTTTTGGCATTGAGCTTAAGACCATGGTTCTAACACTAGTCGTTGGTCTAAGTGAGGCCTTTCTGTAGGATGTCGACAACACCTGAGGAGTTAATAATAGTTCCCAGCTTGCAATCATCTGTGAACTTTGTCAGCCAGAGTTCTTTCATGTTGGCCTGAACTTCAGAGAAGTAGATGCCAAACAGGAGAGGACCCAGGACCTAACCCTGTGGGACTCCACTCGTGACTAGTCGGCAGTCTGACTTGGAGTCAGCTACTTTCTCACTGTGGGTTCTACTTGTGAGCTAGTTTGCAGCCCACCTAGTGATATAGGGGTTGATGCCTAGCTTAGTGAGTTTTTCTATGATTCCTGAGTGGGGAATGGCATCAAAAGCCTTGGCCAGATCAAGGTAGGCTGTATGAACCACCTTGCCTTCATCTACACCTCTGGTGACTGACTCAAAGAAGTTGACCAAGTTGAGCATGCATGATCTACCCTTCACAAAACCAAACTGTGTGGGATCCAGAGTTTGAAGATTTCCCGTATCCTTGTTTATTAGGTCCATGATGATGCATTCTATAGTATGAATATCAGACTCATCAGGCTAATGGGGCAATAGTTCCCAGGGTCTGTAGTCAGTCCTCCTTTGTGGAGAGAGATGACCGTAGCAGTGAGCCATTCAATAGGGACAAAGCCTGAGGTGAGGCTGTGATTGAACAGGATACACAGGTGAGGTGCCAGTTCACTCTGTAGTTTATGCGGAACACAGCCAGGGATATTGTCAGGTCCCATAGAAGCTGTATTCTTGGCCTTGAACAGTGCTGTTTTAACCTGTGCAGCAGTAATACTGGGTGCCTGGCAATCTACTGGTATTGTGACTGGTCCCAGGGTGGGTAAAGCTGGCACTGAATCTGTCGGTCAGTATATTGGCAATATCTGTTGCCTCGGTATAGGAGGTACCATTGTGCAGTAGCTCAGAGCAAATCTGGGTACTGCCTTGGAGATTCTTTAAATAACTATAGAAGGCCTTGTGGTTGTCTTTACTATCTGCTGCAATTCTGTTTTCATAGCTGGTTTTAGAGGATTTGATGAGGGATCTCAACTTTTTGTTGAGGCTGATAAGCGAGATTTTCCAGTCTTGCGACTTCACCTTATTCCGCAGCAGTTTCCTCCTTCTGTTGTAGTGTTTGTTTAAGCAGGGGACCACCAGATTGGCTTCCTTTTTTTGAAGGAGACCATCTTGGTTCTGTTGAGTATGGCGAGATTCATGCATTTGTGTATGTGTTCGTACAGTGCATTGGTGTATGATTCGTCGGTCATGCAACTGATCTGCATTTCCATGGCTGCCGTGAAGTTAGCCACCTCTGTTTTTAGGAGCCCAAAGTTAGCTTTGGAGAAGTTTTTCATGGTGGTTACCTTTGTGGGGGGTGGGGGTTGAAGGGATGTGGATTTCCAAGGTGATTAGTTTGTGGTCGGATCTAACCAGGGAGGAGTTGACTACTGGTGTAGAGCAACATTCGCCCATGTTAGTAATGACCAGGTCAAGGATGTTGCTTCCTCTAGTGGGGGTAAGAACGAGCTGGTCCAGGGCTCTGGAATTAATGAATTCCAGGAAACATTGTGCAAGTGTATTGGTACATGATTTCCCAGTTAACGGAGGGGTAGTTGAAGTTGCCCAGTATGAAAGTGTTATGCTGGTCCCTAATCTTCTCCAGGGTGTTTAGGAACATGGAGTGTGAGTCTTGGGACATGATTGGGGATCTATAGCAAGCTATGACCTGAATTGCTGTCTTACCCAATGTTAGCTGTACCTGAAGTATCTCAGATATGTATTCCTGGAGACTTTCCTGCAGATTGGTTATACATCACCATTTTTATCTCATCTTCTCCTATCTTAGCTATCCATTCTTGAGCCTCATCGACCCCTAACCTTGGCATATTTAAGTCTTTCATAATTATTATTATCATCTACATCTCTGGTGATTGACTCAAAGAAGTTGACCAAGTTGAGCAGGCATGATCTACCCTTCACAAAACCAAACTGTGTGGGATCCAGAGTTTGAAGATTTCCTGTATCCTTGTTTATTAGGTCCATGATGATGCTTCATACAAATTTTGATAACATTTCTGAAATATCTCCAATCCTTCTACGAGAACTCTGGTTATTTTTCTTGTTATAGGCTTCTTCAGTTTGGAAGCAACTCTTTTTACTTTCTGTTGCCTAGTCACTGTGCTAAAAGTTCTTGTGCTCTGGAGTTATTATCAAAAAACAGTTGCTTACCAGTAATCTTTCTAAACTCCTGCATATTATCCAAGTGCTCCCTTACTTTCTCCTTCGCACTCTTGCAGCACTTTTTAATCTGTAATCTTCCTTTTATTCTGCAGTACTCTAACCTTTGTAAGACCCTCTAAATAATTATTGTTACTTCTTAACCATATGTATTTTTATTTTATTTCTATCCAATTTTTAAACTCCCCTTTCATTTTATCCCACTCACTAGCTATAACTTCTGGAGTACATATCTTTCCTAATAACTTCCAATTAATTTCCAATATACATTCCTTAAATTCCTCTATTTTTAATAGGTAGGTGGGGATATGTTAGTATCTCAGTTTTACTTTATTAACATGTATTTTATCATAGCTATTTTTGGCACATGTTCTGAAATAATTATTGGATGTGTGTGTCAAAGCTCTCAATTAAATACACATGTTCCAGTGAAATATAATTTCTATCTAATAAAGCCCAGTTATTGTACCTTGGGGAATAATATGTAAATTCTGTCCAAGTTCCTATAAATGAATTCACATCTTCCATACAAAATATTTTCATAAATATCTTCAGAAATTGACACTTTTTTATTATATTTTCCCTTCTAGGTTCCCAAATATATCCTCATTGTTTCAAACCAAATCCCAGTCCCCACTTATAAATAATATTCCCTGCTGAAAGCTGATAATTTATCCAAAATTTTTCTTAAGCTCCATAATAGCAATTTGAAGTGGATATATAAATAAATGCGACCATAATCCCTATCCCTTGCCAGTAGTCCCTTAATACCAAATATTTAATTATCTTGTTTCCCTCTTTGGTCAGTATTGGAGCTCCTCTAGCAAGTAATATAAATACTCTTCTTTTCCTTTGTCCCTGATATTCTGCTGAATTCCCATCTTAAAATCCTTTATTTATCAAATTCACATGCTCAGTTTCTTTCCAAATTTGTCTCCTATACTATTACTAGCTGTACTCCACATTTTATAATATAATTAAATATTATTTACTTTTTGTCTATACCTTTGAGACAATTCACATTCCAAGGTAATATGGAAAGAGTCACCTTCATAAGAAGTCATTATTCCCACCTATTATATATGACATCGTTCTAAAATGTCTGTTTTCAGTTTTTGTGATACATGCACCGACTAATGTTTGGCAGGTTAATCCCTTATTCAGTTTTTGATATTCTCCATTTGAACGTATGTCACATTGTATAAAACTTTTTTTGTTTTTAATCTGTTTTCTTTATACAAACACACAAAATTATGTGCATCTTCAAATAATGAAGTTTAATCCTTCTAATCTGGACAATTGTCCCAAATAGACAGTTACAAACATAGGTCTTATCTAACCTAAATTTCAGGTCTTCCAGGCTCAGACCCATTACTGTCTGTGTTCTGACTTGCATTAATTGGTTTTACCTTTATTTCCCTCCCAGATGTGAAAAAACAACTTGCATGCTTTCAGAAAAAATTAACTTTTATCCTTGAAGAAAACAGTGCTTTCGCTTTTTATTACCATATAGTCAGCTTGTCTCCATTGAAACATAAGAACAAATATAGCCTTTAGCTACAGGCTTCCAAAAACAAGCAGAATGATTTATTGTCAAAGGAAAAATTTTAATTACATTCAGTATTGTCTTATTTACTTATTTCCACTTAAAGTTTGTTATTAGATTAAATGAATGGTTTTAATCCAGACATTGATGTATGCAAAAGTAAGAGGAAAACATATCAGCTCTACATATATTATGATCTGTATAGTTTTGCAATGCGTCCCATCCTCAACAACCCAATATTACAGCCTATTGACTTAACATGCTTTTGTCTTGACATTTTTTCTCTTTTTTGCATTGGAACATCTACATTTCTTAATAGTAAAAAAAAAACAAAGAAATAAAAAAAGGCAGCTGTTTACTTTAGTATCTTTACCACATGCAACAATAACTAAGATTGCTTTACTGTAAAACATACAATTTATATCATGAAAAGTTTTATAGAAATACTGTTAAGAGCAGAAATTGTTTTACTTACAGTTAACCTTTTCCTTTCTCTTCACTTTCCCTTAGTATCCTTCCAAACATGGATGAGATGAAGAGAGGCAAATGCATTTTAGTTCCTACAAGTTTAATAAAGTCAACACAAGTCCATTCTTTCCACTTTTTCTTGAACAGCCATATTTTATAAATGTAATTGATGCTTTGTAATCCTACATTTATTCAGTGATTCCAATGTTGCTGGTCTTCTTGTTCAACTCCATCTTCCAGTTCTAGGTGCTGGTTCAATTACAAGGCACTCCCAATTCTTTTAGTCAACTCCTATGCTTTTCTATTTCTCTCAAACATTTTACTTTTGAACACTGGAAAATATTTCACTGCCAAAGTCTCCCCATGTGCTTTATTATAAAAAGAATAAGAAGCAGAATTTACTTCTGCTTTTTGGCTCACTTTTTGTTTGACAAACTTTAATATGTCCTTGTTAGTCTGTTCTGCATCAAGTCTGTTCTGCATCAAAAATTAATTTGATCCTCTGGGAAAAATGTTTATGAAGACAGCAGAATACAGCAGTGTGAATCTTGCACCTGCCTCATGACATTCTCTGATTCCAGAAAAAAATATGTGTTTTTCTTCAGCCTAATGTTTTTTTCACAAACCCAATTTTTAATACTTTCCTCTTTTGCCACAGTTTTGTCAGGATCAATTCTTTCTGCTGGTAGGATTGTGTTATTACTAATATAGGTCTTGACTGCTTTCTCATGATGATGTTTGTAGCATGCTCACACTGTACCTTTTCAATTAACAGATCATATTGTAGAATACCAGTCCAATTTCTTATTTGTACCCTTATAAAATTAATACAGTCTATTCCTTCTCATTTCTCTGGTTCAGCAGAAAATCTCAGATTTTCCCTATGTCCTCTAGCCTCTAATTCTACCATTTTTGAAACTTCTCTTCTTGAGCAGTATCATACTCAGCCATCATTTTCTTTACTTTAACCTCTGATTTTTGCAGTTTTATCAGCTCATCTGAATATCTGTTTAAAGTTTCTTTCACTTTTCCAGACTTTTTTTATTTGAGTTGATATACTCCTTCAATATTTCATTCATTTTAATCAGCTCTGAGCACATTTGATTTATTTTTTTCCTCTAGATTACTGAAAGACATGTCTTGGACCAAAGCTGGAGTTTGAACTCCTTTTTGCAGAACAGCTATATGATTCGTCTCTGTCAGTATTTTCTCTTTACCTTTTCTAGTTGATTTTATTTCAGGCTGTCTTAGTTTATTTATATAAACAACAAAGACTATCAGTGAGTCCCAGCTCTACCTTCCAATAAAATTTATTTCGTTGAACAGTTCCTTCTCTAGCGCCTCGGCCAACAGCCTTTACAGAGTAAAACAGTAAAACTCATAAAACACTTGCAATATATACAAAAAACCAAGTAATCAATCAATTACATAATTAAACTATCAAATCACATAGCTTAAATATATTTAAAGTCATAGTCTTAAACAAGACATTGCCAGTTACATTCTCTGTTCATTCCATGTGGATGCAAAGTCCCAAATTTCATAATCAAAATGCATTCCTTTTGTCTTAACATATTTTTTGCCTATCAACATCATTATAATATAATGGAACATGTTCCAGAACAGACACTTTTATATTCTCAATATTTCCATGGTGCACTGAGTTAAAATGCTCAGCAATAGGACTAGTAATTTTATTATTTTTAACATCTCTAATATGTTCTTTTATCCTATCTGCTAGCATTCTTTTGTTTCTCCAATATAGTATTTGTTACAATCACAGAATATGACATACACAACACCTTTGCTCATACATGTATATTTGCCTTTTGTAACAAAAATTTTGCCATTTATTTTATTCACTTCATTTACAACATGTTTACATATAGCACATTTTCCACAAGGGAATGTTCCCAAATTCTTCACAACATTTAATTCATTAGTACAAGGCTTTTTATAAATGCTGTGTATCAGAAAGTCCTGTATATTTTTCCCTTTCTATATGATGTCATTAATTTTATATTTTTCAGTGATGTTATATCTTTGTTAATAAAATTCCAATATTCCATAATGATTTTATTACCAATCATAGAGAAGTTAGTGTACTTTGTAACAAAAAACATTCTCTCCTGTTCAGTCCCATATTTATTGCTCCTTTCATAGTTATTTTGTCTAATAGTGCCCTTACTCTGTTTAAAGGCTCTATGCAAGCTATTTTCTACATCATCTGGGTTATACCCTCTATTTTTAAATATCTCAGCCACTTTATAGGCCTCCCTAAAAGCCATATTAATATCAGAATTGAGTCTTTTATTCTCAAAATTCCCCATAGGGATGGCTGACAACGGGGGATGGCAACTATCTCCCCACATTTTCCAGCTTATTTCATCAAATTTTCTATGAATACTAGTATATATGGGAAAGCCATTATTGCCCCTAAGCAAAATATCCAAGAAATTAACCTGATTTCCCTTTTGTATGTCACTAAATTTTATACCAAATCTGTTATTATTTAATTCATCAATGAAATGATCTGATGTCTCCCAATCCCCATGACAAATGAAAATTAGGTCATCAATAAATCTAAAATACCTTAGAACATTATTTTGAAAGAAAGGCAACCTATAAAGATGTTCATTTTCAAATAGCCCCATAAACAGGTTAGCATAGGCTGGTGCAAACGCTGCCCCCATAGCAGTACCTGTAACTTGTCTATAAACAGTGCCATTAAATTCAAAAATTATTTTTCAAGCAGAATTCCACCAGTTCCAGGACATAGTATGTTTTAGGACTATCATTCAAAAAGAATTTTATAGCTTCCAAGCCCAAAATATGGGAAATATTAGTGTAGAGACTCTCTACATCCACCGTAATAAAATACATATTTTCACCCCAATATATATCTTTTATTTTCCTTAGAAAATCATATGAATCTTGTATATAAGAAGGTAACAATAGAACTTTCTTTATCAATATTTCATGTAACATGATGCAAAGATTATAAGTAAAATATCCAAAAGCTGACACAATAGGCCGACCAGGTGGTGGTTCAGATCTTTATGAATTTTAGGTAGGCAAAAGAATTTTGCAATTTTTCTGTTCTTTACATTTATTTTTCTATTTATATCCATTTGACTTAGATAGTGTAATCTCACACCTTTCTGTAATAATTTTTCAAAGTCCTTTTCTGCTTGACATAGCTGATTAATGTTAGTTTTACAATATACATTGTTGTTATCTAGATGTTGCATACACATACTATAATAATCATGAGAATTTAATATAACTAATTTTCCCCCTTTATCTGCTTGTTTAAAGACTATATTACAGTTTTTACTCAGTTGTTGCAACTTTTCCCATTCCAATTTTGTTAGATTATAAGTATGCTTTTTATTCATAAAGCCCTCTATTTCCTTTTCTAACATTGTATTCAGTAGAGATTCAAAACGCATTATATTAGAATTTTTACATGGAGGTAAAAATAGTTATTATCTTTAAGCATATGTGTATTTAATAAGTCATAAGCATTGTTTTCATCTTCACTACCCGATGCACATGAATAAAAACTTTCTTCACTTTCTGTTTCACTATCTAATGAAAGTAAAACATCACAGTTAGTATCTAACTCAGTAGCTTTATTTAATCTAAAGAAGTGTTCCTTTAAATGCATTTTTCGGCATAGTTGGAACAATTCAGTTTTAACCTCATACTTTTTAGGTAAGCATGTGGGTACAAATTTTAAACCCTTCTCTAAAACAGACATTTCTATCTTGTCTAGTTTATAACTGGACAAGTTAACAACATAATTACTATGTAAGTTATGTCCATCTACCTTTCTTATGTTGTCCATCGCCCGAGTCTCTCTGGCATTCTGGATTGTTCCAGCCCCTTTTCCTGGCATTGGTATAATGTCCATTCGATTCTGAGTAGGTTTTATGAAATGCTTCTGGGTTTGCTGCAACTGGCAGTCTAGGAAAGGTTTCTCTGTCATCTTCTTCCCATGAAGACGCTCCACTTTCACCAGACAGGAAGTTCTTACTGGCATATTTTTCTGAAGCAGGATTTCCTTTTTGAAAAGAGACACTCTTTCTCCTGTTTCTTTGAAAGCTAGGAAATACAAACGCCCTCTTGTGGTCATAGTCTCTAATGTCTCTAGTTAATTTAGATTTTTTCTTTCTACCAGATCTTTTCATAACTATTTAATTTGGTGTTAATGCCTGAGAGGAAATTCTCTAATGTAGAATTTGATGTAATATTTACCAGTTGTTCACAAACTTGTTTGGTTTCAACTACAAGTTTGTCTTTTTTCATATTGTCTCTTTCAATTAAAATTGACACCCATTCTAAACTGCACCGATGTGCAGCTGCTATCCATCGTTCATGAAATTTAACTTCTACTTCATTAGTAAGGTCAAATGGTGTTGATGGATTCTTAATAGACCTTAACCCTCTAGGTGTTATATCCAGTTCAATATATCTTTCAAGACTGCCAATATTATAGAAAGTAGATGTTTCTTTAAAAATCAATCTTTCAAGTTTAGAACACAAATCCTGTACATCTGGATTATCTGAAATAATGTTCTTTTTGCCTACCATAGCAAAAGGATTGGTAGTAGTTCTCTTCCTGGAATTTTCCCATTTCTTTATAATACCAAAGCCTGAGTCTCCTATAGCTTCTGGTACTGCATTCTTTATCATTGATGTACCAGTGTCATTAGGCAAATTACTGGAACGGTTACTATTTTCTCCATTCCGATTAAACATCTCCATACCAGTCTCTAAATATTCTAGGAAAGGAGCACATGGACTCACTTGTCATATTCAAACAACAGCAAACAAGATGTATATATATAAACAACAAAGACTATCAGTGAGTCCCAGCTCTACCTTCCAATAAAATTTATTTCGTTGAACAGTTCCTTCTCTAGCGCCTCGGCCAACAGCCTTTACAGAGTAAAACAGTAAAACTCATAAAACACTTGCAATATATACAAAAACCAAGTAATCAATCAATTACATAATTAAACTATCAAATCACATAGCTTAAATATATTTAAAGTCATAGTCTTAAACAAGACATTGCCAGTTACATTCTCTGTTCATTCCATGTGGATGCAAAGTCCCAAATTTCATAATCAAAATGCATTCCTTTTGTCTTAACATATTTTTTTGCCTATCAACATCATTATAATATAATGGAACATGTTCCAGAACAGACACTTTTATATTCTCAATATTTCCATGGTGCACTGAGTTAAAATGCTCAGCAATAGGACTAGTAATTTTATTATTTTTAACATCTCTAATATGTTCTTTTATCCTATCTGCTAGCATTCTTTTTGTTTCTCCAATATAGTATTTGTTACAATCACAGAATATGACATACACAACACCTTTGCTCATACATGTATATTTGCCTTTTGTAACAAAAATTTTGCCATTTATTTTATTCACTTCATTTACAACATGTTTACATATAGCACATTTTCCACAAGGGAATGTTCCCAAATTCTTCACAACATTTAATTCATTAGTACAAGGCTTTTTATAAATGCTGTGTATCAGAAAGTCCTGTATATTTTTCCCTTTCTATATGATGTCATTAATTTTATATTTTTCAGTGATGTTATATCTTTTTAATAAAATTCCAATATTCCATAATGATTTTATTACCAATCATAGAGAAGTTAGTGTACTTTGTAACAAAAAACATTCTCTCCTGTTCAGTCCCATATTTATTGCTCCTTTCATAGTTATTTTGTCTAATAGTGCCCTTACTCTGTTTAAAGGCTCTATGCAAGCTATTTTCTACATCATCTGGGTTATACCTCTATTTTTAAATATCTCAGCCACTTTATAGGCCTCCTAAAAGCCATATTAATATCAGAATTGAGTCTTTTATTCTCAAAAATTGGGATGGCTGACAACGTATGGGGATGGCAACTATCTCCCACATTTTCCAGCTTATTTCATCAAATTTTCTATGAATACTAGTATATATGGGAAAGCCATTATTGCCCCTAAGCAAAATATCCAAGAAATTAACCTGATTTCCCTTTTGTATGTCACTAAATTTTATACCAAATCTGTTATTATTTAATTCATCAATGAAATGATCTGATGTCTCCCAATCCCCATGACAAATGAAAATTAGGTCATCAATAAATCTAAAATACCTTAGAACATTATTTTGAAAGAAAGGCAACCTATAAAGATGTTCATTTTCAAATAGCCCCATAAACAGGTTAGCATAGGCTGGTGCAAACGCTGCCCCCATAGCAGTACCTGTAACTTGTCTATAAACAGTGCCATTAAATTCAAAAAAATTATTTTTCAAGCAGAATTCCACCAGTTCCAGGACATAGTATGTTTTAGGACTATCATTCAAAAAGAATTTTATAGCTTCCAAGCCCAAAATATGGGAAATATTAGTGTAGAGACTCTCTACATCCACCGTAATAAAATACATATTTTCACCCCAATATATATCTTTTATTTTCCTTAGAAAATCATATGAATCTTGTATATAAGAAGGTAACAATAGAACTTTCTTTATCAATATTTCATGTAACATGATGCAAAGATTATAAGTAAAATATCCAAAAGCTGACACAATAGGCCGACCAGGTGGTCGGTTCAGATCTTTATGAATTTTAGGTAGGCAAAAGAATTTTGCAATTTTTCTGTTCTTTACATTTATTTTTCTATTTATATCCATTTGACTTAGATAGTGTAATCTCACACCTTTCTGTAATAATTTTTCAAAGTCCTTTTCTGCTTGACATAGCTGATTAATGTTAGTTTATTCTTTGCTGACATTCAGGCAATGTATTTACTAGCTAATAACTGAATTTACTAATACTGTCAGAGTTCCTGGCCCTTGTCTTTTAATTTCTTTTTTTCACACTTAAGAGAGTTAAAGTTAAGCTGTTGATCAGTATGCAGTCATCTTGGAAAGCCTTCTCTCAGTATGGATAATTTATCCATTTTCCATGGAGGCTCAGGGAGAAAAGCATCACCAGAACAGAACATGCATATACATAGGTGAAAATTGATATCATATTACAATATGTAAATGCATAGATTAATGTGAATATTAATACATGCATAGCATGTAGAATAATACACAGACACAATAATTAAACCAAGATAAATGCAATATCATGTAGCATTGAAACGTGTTGACATGATATAAGTGTGAGAGCTTATTACTCATTCATATAGCAAATCTCAAAGTGGAAAATTCTAACAACCAACAAGAAGGAGAAGAGGAAGAGAGAGAGCGTGAAAAGTATTTGATAGAAATAATTAGTGGAGTAGATATGGGTGGTAGGAGAAATAATGAGAGAAATCAAGATTAAAAGTAAGGGAAATATGAGTAAGAGAGAGAAATAAAATCAAGAACAAGGAGAGATGTGATATATATATATATATATATATATATATATATATATATATATATATATATATAGGTATTAGAGGAGAAGGAGATGACATTTTAGCAAAGAGGGTAGCAAGAGCAAAGCCATTAGTCAGAGGGTAATTCATTTAGTTGCAACTTAAAAAATATTTTTATGTTTTGTCCTGATTGATGCAGGGATCATATTCCAAAGTTTTGCCACTCCACTGTGAGCATTGACTTTGAACACAAATTTTGTAAGATTTTTAGATGTCAAGTAGATTTTTGTCAGAAGATTGAAAGTGATAATTTGGGAGACAGTGGTAGAGAATTGTTTATATAGCTGGGCAGGAAGTAGGTTTAAATATAATTTTGCGAGCTAAGAGAAGTTGGACATATTTTATTTAGTCTGATGGTTCTACCAATTTAGACTTTTTAGTGCAGAACAGTGATGTGTTCTGTGTTGTGTATAGCAGCAAATCTAGCTATCTTGTTGTAACACTGGTCTACTTTAGGTTTTAGGGTGACCTGGAGGTTAGTCAAGATGGGAAAATTATATAATAATGAGGGAAGTAGGTACATAGTAGCAAGAATGGCTCGCGTGGATGAAGTAAGGAAATGTTAAGCTTATATAACATTCCAACTTTTTACTGACTTTTTTTATATTGCTCTGTATGTGTAGGTCATATCTGATGTTGTCATCTATTGTAATCCCCTGCAGTTTTGTATGGGGTCCATTCAATTGGTGTATGTTTACGGATGTGATCTTAATGTTATTTTTTGTATGGGTTGGTGATTTGATGAAAAATAGAAAGTGCATGGTTTACTTTGGATTAAAAAGGAGTTGGTGGTTAGAAAGCCAGTTTACAACAGAGTTAAAGGTATGTTGTGTGATATTTTCTAAATGTTCTAGATTGTCCAAAAGGCGTAATAGGATGGAATCGTCTTTATACCACACAAGAGATGCTTGTTGTATAGAAGTGTGAAGATTGTTTATTAAGATATAAAGCAGAAGAAGACCAAGGATAGAGTGTTGTGGTACACATGTAAAGATGGGTAGGTAAGGGTAAAGAATAAAATTCCATTTGACTACCTAGTAGTGGTCTGACAAGTGGATATTAAACCACTGAAGACTGGGTTGTGAGATACCCACTGTGAACAGTTGTAGTTTGAGTTTTGTATGAGATTCAGTGTTGAAAGATTTTGCTAAGTCTAGGAATAAGGAAAATATGAGTTTACCACTATCCCTGGCTTTATTTGTGCTATCTGTAAAAGTTAGGTGGGCAGGTCTTATGCTACGGGCAGGTCTAAAACCATGTTGAGTATCTGTTATTGGTTTTCCTGTAAGACATGCTGGGATAGTTGTTTATGGACACATTTTCCAATATTTTTGAGGGGGGGGGGTAAACTGGCAATGGGTGTGAAATTAGATATCTCATTAGAAGTGCCACCTTTGCAGAGAGGGATGATATGGAATTTTCTCCAGATAGGACTCCTGTATTAACCTGTTAATAAGAATGGAGACTGGATATGCAATGACGTTAGGAGCAATTTTGATGTATTCTGCAGGAAGGTGATCTTCAGGGGATGAACAGGTTTTAACTGTATTTTTTAATGAAGGATGTGGCAACTGGTTTTAGTGTAAGGGTATTAGTGGATGGGGGTAGACATGAGTCAAGGCAGATAGGAAAGTATTCATTGGTGAGATCAGCTTTGCTGTCAGTGAAGTACGAGTTAAACTTGTCGTCTGTTTGTAAGGTGAGTTATTGGGACAAAGGTTAAAGATATTGTTAGTTACTGGGTGTAAAAATTGTATAATGGATTACCAGATTTTGGGTTGGGTAGCTATATGGTTATTTTATAAATCAGAATTGCTTTGCTTCTTATCAAGTTTATCTTGCTTTTTCAGTAAGGTTATGAAGTTCATTAAAACACTGCAGAATTTATGGTGTTTCTATTTTCTGACACTTTTACATGCCTTGTCTCTATTTTGCATAAGAATTCTACTTTGATTAGTAAGCGAAGGGGCAAAGTTAGATTTTACTCTCTGCCTATGTAGTAGTGCAAGGTTGTTTACAATGCTTTAAAAAATTTGAATTGAACCTTTCTACTGCCTCATTTAATGGGCAAGACCAGTTAACAGATCTCAGAGCAGCTAAAAACTATTCAGGTTTAACTTTTTGTGAAATTACGAGTATTTTTGTATATCTGTTGTTTGGCACGGTGAGTAATACATCTGATAGTATATGTAGGGCAATGATCATTAAGGGATTCAGAAAGTATTCCTAATGCAGTATAGCAGCAAGTATATGACACCAGAATCCACTCAATAATGGGTATAGTGTGCTGCGATTTATTGTAGCAAATAGGAGATGTAACACACTGCTTGCAGCCATGATGGTTGATGCTAGATGAAGGATAGTTAGAAGTAAAAGTACTCCAGTTGATATTGACATCACCTAGGATGAGTGTTTCATTGGTAATATCGTGTTAGGTCCAGTAAAGGATATCTTTGATGGTAGATATATTTTTTCCAGGGGGATATATATAAAACAATTGTGGTTGTTTAATTTTATGCAGGAGAACATTAGCTCTACATTATTGAATATGTGCAGAGTTTTTGAAAGGGGAGAAACTTCATATGTATTAGAGTCAAGGATAGCTGCAACTCCAGCTTTTTGTTTAACCTGTCAGGTGTAATAAGGATGTATGCAGGAAGAAGAATTTCTGAGAATTTTTTATGAGGTTCTAGCCATTTGTCAGAAAGGGCAACAATATCTGGTGCATAATGAAAGATCCAGGAATGCTGGTCAGTGATTTTATTACAACACGCTATGCATGTTTATTGAGGCAAAGTATAGTTGTTTGGAGTATAGCCTTTACAGTTGTTTGTAGCATAGTCTGTATAGTTGTTTGGAGTTATTAGAAGTGAGCCAAGGGGATGAGAGTGATGGGGGTAGAGGTTGTCAGAGAACCTGGGTTAGAGTGCATATCCCCACATATTTTAATTTGTGAAGAATATTGGAGGGGATTAAATGGTTTTATAATGATATGTTTTATTTTTTGCTTTGTTCTGGAGTGGTAGTGAGGAGATGTAAAAATTTTGTACATAAAGTAAAGAGTAGGTGAGCTGCTAAACAGACAAGGAGCAATCTCTAGTGAAGAATTTTGGAGAGAATGGTTTAAACGGAGGTGTATGGCATGTGAGGATATTTTTGGTGTAAGAACGATGTGATACTCTGAGAGGAGGGACAGTAGTAGAAGCAGAGCAGTTAAGCTAGTGAATAACATATTTACTTGTGATGAAATAGGTTGGCAAAGACGTTATAATCTTGTCATAAGATGGAGAGGCAAAGAATTTAGACTCAAAGATCTGTAGAGTAAGGGAAAGTTAAGAGTGGTGACTGTGTTGGACAGGAAGTGAGATAGGCACAGGTTAGAATACAAGAGAACAGTGAATGAGACAGACAGTGTTCATAGGTGATTACTAGGTTAACAACACAAGGTAGTCTTCTTAAGTTTAGCCTTGCTTCCCAAAGATGAGAATTAAACTCCGCACCTTGTATTTGCAAGGAAACACCTTAAACGTGTTGCCAGGTTTAGAGTCAAATACAGATTTGTAGTACTGAATATGAATAAAATGGAGGTAGTAAGTTAGAATATGAGGAGGAGAAGTTTGAAGTCAGGAGTAGAAATGAATAAGCCTTGTTTAAATGAGCAGACGGATGGGTTGGTAAAGGAACAGGTGACATTTTAGATAAGAAGGGTAGGGACTGCAGTCGTGCAAATAGAAGGAAGGAAGGAAGGAAGGGTTGATATTTGCTGGGCAGCCAGAGTGACAGAGTGGCAAAGACAATGTCAGAAGTTTGTCACAGGTGACCACTGCCTGATTGTTGCTTCTGTCACCAAGCTACAGATTCTAACTAATTCCAATAATGTTATACAATAAAGTAGTAAAGAGTCAGATACTAAGTATATATCTGTTTATTCCTCCCTCTTTTTCTCTTCCACTTTATCAGACATAGCATTTATTTGCTACTTGCTCCCCATAAACATCTGCCCATAAATCCTTCATTTGGTGATATTACCACACGTCCGAGAAGATACATAATTACAGTTGGGATCATTAATTCACTTCTCCACCATAATGTACCCACTTTCATTGTCAGTATTTTCCATTAGCCCTCACGTTTTTTCCTTTAATTCCACCCGTCACATTTTCCCTTTCTTAATCGGTTCCACTATGATGAACACTCATACCCCAAGGTACTTCTCATCCTCTCATCTAAGTAAGAAAACTTGATTTTTCCCTTGCCTTCTATTTCTTATTATGATCACCAGAGATTGCTTTGGATGATGAGTAAGCCATATTTATTGTTTAATTTTTGAAGCAACTCTACACCTGTGAGAACTTTTAATCTACATCTTTCAGAAACATGATTCAGTCATTAGAAATAGAATAAAATAAAGTAAAGAGAGAAAACTCAGCCATCAGCAAGTGCATTGATACTACCATGTTCCCCTCATCCCTGCACATTCATTAATATCATTTTTCCATCACCAATAAAAATATTCTGGATGATAGTCTAGTGCCTCTTTCACTATCTATAATGCAGAAAAGGCATCTCTCAAAGACTGGTAATTGACCTTCCGTCCTTTTCTCTATTCATTAATGATCTCTAATGGGACCTCCAGCAAAGTAATTGCATTTTGTATGCAGAAGACATGGCATTTACCAAATCAGGTCACTGTACAGATCTCTGCAGCCATAACATTTTTGGGTGGGTCACATTGCAGACATATAACCCCTCTGTTGTAGGATCTGCACTAGATCCATGTTGTTGTCAGGTCCTCACTTCTAGGTTACAAAGCCTTTGCATGAGCAGGGTCATGTTTATATAAAACAGGTCCTGCCATTCTTTGTTCCAGCTAGACTGCTGACTGTTCCCTGAGCTCATTTGTTAGGTGCAAGTTGATTAGATGTTGCAGTCTACTGTTCTATGAAGTATCATATTTTTAAATAAGTATGTGTTAATCCAAATCCTGTGCCATCTTTAGTTTTAATATTTTTCCCATATCATATTTTCTTAAACTACAACATTACAACCTACTTGGTCATATACCTGTGCCTACACACACACACACACACACACACACACACACACACACACACACACACACACACACACACACACACACACACACACACACACACGCACACGGACACATACACACACACACACACACACACACACACACACACACACACACACACACAAACACACACACGCACACACACACATATGCATATTTATATGTATGTATGCATTCATATGTCTTACTTGTGTTTTATTTTATTCTTGGATAAAGGATTTGAATACTCTAAATAAATAAATAAACCTGGCTTCAAACTGAGAGCTCACTGATATAACCCATCTAATGACATACGTTAATGTATCCCTTCAATCTTTTTGTTTATAGTAATTTTGGACAAAATTGATACTTTATTATATCTAAGAAATTTGATCTAACAGTTTAAACACTTGACTGGTTCTAATGTAAGCATTGTTTGTACCATTTTGTTTATCATGTCATTTGGTCCAGAGGGTTAAGGAGCTGTTTGCTGCTGTCCAGTTGTTCAGAGTTTGATTCCCTCAGCCTCTATTGTCTGTGTGGCTAGGAGCAAGTCCCTTAACCAGACTGCACTCCCTGGCTGAATCTGAAAAAGGTTCATGGAGATCATTACTATGGCGGCCATGGTGGTGCAGTGGTTAGCATTGTCACCTCACAGCAAGAGGTTCTCCAGTTCGATCCTCGGATGGGGTGCCTTCTGTATGGAGTCTGCATGTCCTCCCTGTGATCGCGTGGGTTTCCTCTGGGTGCTCCGGTTGTCTCCCACATCCCAAAGACATGCTGTAGGTGGATTGGACACTCGAAATTGGCCCTAGGTGTGAGTGTGTGTGTGTGTGTGCCTTCAGTGGAAGGTTGTGTGCCGGGCTGGCAACTCGACACCATAAAACTCCATTGCCAATCATGAGTGGACAGGTGATATGCTGTGTCAACCCCTAACTGGAAAAAGCCGAAAGAAGAAGAGATCAGTACTCGTGCCTATATTACATAATCAAACTTTTAAAAGTCCAAACATCATGTGGTCGACACGATATGATCGAACTTTTAAAAGTTCAAAAATGTAATAAAAAAAATAAACTAAAGAAAAAAACCTACCTGAACAGTTTAAGAAGGGGGCCAAGCCCCCCTGCACCCCCCAACCCCCCCTCTTTAAATATATCAACTCTGAGATCAGACTAGAGTGCATAAAAGGGAAATCTTTCCATTCTGCACTGTACAGAGATCTCTGTTGAAATGTTTGAACTTTTAAATGTTCGATCATATGGTGTTGACCATATGACGTTCGAACATTTAAAAGTTTGACAACATGATATAAACCTCAGTGCTCTAGCCCAATAAACAAATATGAATGAAATATCTTTACTTATAAAAAGTATATTTCCTTACGACATGAGAGTAAACTTTTAGTGCGACAGTGCATACCATGTGAAAATTTCAGACTGGCTAATTTTGTTGTTTAACTCACTCAAGCATAAAACTCCTTTTTTGTATATGCCAAGTTCACACCCATATGAGCGTATGGTATCCAGAACTTTTTTGGTTCTGCCTCTTTAATTAGTTGACCTAACAATAGGTGGTATTAAAAAGGGAAATAAGTTATTAACAAATTGACACTAAGATTGTTAGTCTATGGTGTTCAGCATTGGACAAATTAATCTTTTGTCTGCCACATATTATTCATATTTTAAATTTATGTTCATATTTTCATAACTGAGAGAACTACGTTATTCAGGTATATGGTGTAAACACCAGTGTTGGAGACATGACAATTCAGTCAGTGCTGGTTTATATACACTATACTGGAAATATTGTTTGTTGTTTCCTAGTAATTATGAAAATAAACAATATTTATATTAGTACTTAATACTTAAAAAAGAGTGACTTACAAACTGTTGCATGAATAAAGCTTTAGATGTTGTTGAAGAAAACTGTCTTTGATATTTGCACTGTAAGTTACACATCTTGAGAGACATCCAGTATTGTTT
This sequence comes from Protopterus annectens, assembly GCF_019279795.1. NCBI lineage: Eukaryota > Metazoa > Chordata > Ceratodontiformes > Protopteridae > Protopterus > Protopterus annectens. Next base: position 615,380,370 of record NC_056735.1, on the reverse strand, counting down.
TGCTAATTATACAATTTAGCCTATGTGTTTATATTTCTGTAAATACTTTGATAAACATGCAGTTATAGAGGAATTTCTTGCCATATGAAAGTATATCTTTACTTAACGAAAATGTTCTCACAATATATGTCTAGGTTGTACAGTATTCAAGATATGGAAATTTGTTTGTGAAAATTTATAAAAATGTAATTTATAATATGGGGGCTATGTGCCTTATAATATATTGCAGTATTTATGGAAAGGACTATGAATGCACTATTATCACTGTAAAGAATTCTTCTTACTAATACATGTTATTTGTACAGCTTTAACAGCTTTTATTGTTCACAACATATTTATGTTAGTTATATTGCTCTGGAATGCAAGATGTATATAGGCTGCTAGAGGTGTGACATTCCACACCATGTATGTAATAATGAGTTAACGGGTCAGGTGTCATGATGCCAGGGTAATCCTATGGGTAGGCTTGTAAAGGCTCCAAGGCCATTAACCTAGAACATACCTATGAACCTGTGATTGTTGCTGTCAGAGCAGCATGCCCTGTCCTATACCTTAAATATGCATGTTTAGTGAAATCATCAGTGTTAAAAAGCAAACTGTTTTATGCTAGATGTTTATTTTAATAAACAGTCAAGCTGGTATGCCCTACCACTTTAGGAAATGTCCAACAGAGCAGCTCTTTAATAAATTTTCACATTCCGAATCTTTGCAAATGCAGATTTATTCTGTAAAATGTTGAATAGTACAATTTTAAGAGAATGTGGTACAGTATGATCACATACACCACAACTTAATTAGATGGAAATTATGACTAGTGGGTTGTTTAAATTTAAAATGTGCCTCTTTGATATCAAAGTGATTTGTATTGTGCAATCCTTTAAAAAGATAAAAATCACACAGAGAATGTGATAAGCTATGAGGTCACAATGCATTTTTGTGTGGTTTGCTTTGCTATGTTTTTTTCCTAATGAATGCTGGTTATGGACAACAAAAAGTTGTTTGATCATTTTGTTCCATTAAGGAGTGTTTTATGTTCTCATTTTACAGTAATGGCTTGTTAGGTTATAACAGCTGACACTGCAATATATAACCTATGAGACCTTTTTCAGGTGACATTTGCTAAATGAAAGAATATGCTTGAAGTGTAGTATTTGATGTACTTCCAGTCATTGTGATGGCTTGTTAACAATTACATCATAGAGCTACTGTGATAGACTTTTCCGGGTCAAATTCATTTTATAGAAACCATTGCACATAAAAGTTTATTAGATACACAATTTCCTTATGCTTTACCCTGGAAATGTAATTTGTAACAGTGATCTTTGTAGTATTGGCAAAAAAGAAATGTTATTTATAAACAGCTCACTTGGATGATAAAGTCACCAAAGTTCATGAAAGATAAAAAACATTGCATGTAACTTATTTTAATGAACAAGTATGTTTCTAAAGATCGGCCAAAATAGTGAAGCAAATTATTTAATTAAAGAAGTAGACATATTGTACTTCATAAACATGAGAAACATAGCTGCTAGTATAATTTTGCTATGGCTATTACTGAAAGGTCAGACGTCAACACATTTCACATTGTTAATACCATTTAATTTTGATAAGCAAACCAGACAAATAAAGATAAATAACTAGTGCTTGCAGAAGCAGATTCAAAAATAACTAGTGCTTGCAGAAGCAGATTCAAAACAATCAGTGATTTACTCTATCCTTTTCAAAGAAGGTATACAGAAATAAGAAATTTAGTTTCCTGGGACCGTGCGTGCACTGCAATTAAAAAAAAATCTCTACTGCAGTTTACTGTTAACTGTAATTGGTAGAACTATGTTAGGAAAATGCATAATAACAATGTGTATGCTTAGTACATTAAAGGCTTAAAAGGGTTAATACATTTATTCTGTTCATACTGCATGAATTTGCACAGCTATTAGAAACTTAATGAAAGACACTTTATTCTGCTTATGCAATGAAAATATGTGCAGCTACCGGAAACTTAATGAAAGACATTCTATTTCTGCTTATACCATGAGAAAATGTGCAGCTGCTAGAAGCCTTGGCAAAGAAAACAATAGAAGTCTGAAAGCTTAAACCACAGTCAGCACTACTTGTACCAAAGCTAGAAATGTACCTTGAATCTAGACAAAATGTAACGTATGTATTAGAACTGCACAATTGAAGGATTGAAGAGTCAAGGTGGGCTAAAATAATCCCAAGGCCAGGTTGTTTTTCTCAAATGTTTTTGCAAAACAGCAATAATCTGACCATGTCAGCAATAAGCCTGTTAACATTTTCTGTGTAACATACAGAAAGCTGTGTCCAACTATGTCAACAGTAAATTAGTAACATTTTCTGTGTGACATGGAGAGAACTGTATAAGAATAACATACTAATCACCAGAAAGTTAGACAAATCTTGTACCTACATGCTTTGTCTCCTTGCTGCAAGTAATAAAGGGTGCCTTGCTTGAAGCTAACGTGCATTGATCTTTGAAGTTTTTCTTTTTACAGATTGGTCCTTCGGACTGGAACCCTCTCTTCGCCTGGGATCAGACGGCCAGGTGGCTGAAACCGTACGGGGAAGAAACCAAATCGGTTCTTCTTATATGGAAAGTCCTCCGACTGAATTGTCGTCAAAAGAGGCCAACCACTTTCTGATCTGTGACTAAAGGATGGGTCTCCGCGAATCGGTGATCAATCACGTGGACTCAGATAAGGTGAATCTACTTTTTTCTGTTTTTTGTTTTAGATCAGGGACTAAATGTGTATTGTTTTTTATCAGATTGTATTTTTCTTACAGTCAGGGATAAAAAAAAGAGTACTGTCTTGTCATAAATCAGGAGAAACAGAATAAGTAGGCAGTCATTCTGAAGAGACTATAACAAAATCCATGGTACACGTTAAAATTAAGAGAAGTTACGTAACAATCAAAGGTAAAATAAAATGGGTAATAATTGCACAAAAACACCCCAGAACCCGCCATTAACAGAAGATGCAAAATATATGCAGTCGCAGCATGCTGATAATATTAGATATTTTTCAAAATGGGTTAATAAATATAAATTTGATGGAAAATTAGAAAAATCAAACTTATCAAACAACTCAAAAATGATTCCAAGGGTCAGGTAAAAAAGCAATGGCGGTTAGAAATTCCTCAAGCACACAGGTGGCTTAAGGAAGTAAACTGCAGGGACCAAAAGAACAAAGATTCAAAAGCAATGTTTTTAGATAAGGAGAATAATAACTTAGTAATAGCATCAGCACCTCCGCCTCCCTTACCAGAATATGAAGTGAGTGAACAGGTTAGTCCACCCCCACTATATCCTGTGGTCACTGAAAATAAAAATATTATAAAACTAAAACCAACTAAAATCAGAGATCCCATCAGGACCAGGTCCCGAACAAAGGCAAGTAATTCAGAAGAAGGTATTGAGTTATGGCAAATAGTTAAGACTTCACGATCTATTGGAGAAAAAGAAGAAATATGCCCGCTTATAAAAGTACCTAATCCTCAGGCAGGTCAAGACAATCAGGACCCAACTATTTTAGTATATAGACCTTGGACTCCAGAAAATATCCAGAAAGCCACTGAGGGAATTCCCCATCCGAAGATTCATTTTAAAAAATTCTCAGAAGACTTACAAGGAATGAGGTTAAGTTATAACTTAAACGGATTAGAAGTAAAAAAGGTAGTTAGACAAATTGTAGGGCCAGATTGGTACATGATTTGTGGCAACTAGAATCCTTGTAATGCTGCACAAAGACCCCTCTCACATAGCAGCGCAGAATTATATACGAGAGTAAAAGGTCTTACAGACCGCATCTCTAAAAAATGGAAACCTAGGGCAGACTGGACTTGCATTAATCAATGCATCCAACAAGAAGGTGAAACAATTGACCGGTACTATGCCAGATTGTTAGAATGTTTTAATAACCACTGTGGAATGCTGGTTCCTAAAGTTCCTAAAGATCAAACGCAAAATTCAGCATATGAACAACAGTTAAAGACTGTATTTTTAAAAGGCAGTAGCACACCTATAAGCAGTTTTATTATGAAACACATGGTAGACCATCGTACAAGCAAGTTACAATCATTACTTGAATATGCTATGCATGCCAAAAGGCATTTTAATAGCAAAAAGAAAAAGAAGGCTCAAGTATTTTCTGTAGAAGACAGAGCAGAAGTTTATGTAGTACAGTCTGGAAAAAAGGGCAAGAAAAATGCACAGGGAAACAAGCAGTCTGATCAGTGATCAGAGGACTTTAAAGGGCGTAAGAAAAGGGGAGAATGTTTTAAATGTGGTAAAAAAGGACATTTGGCAAGGGATTGCAAGAAAAATAAGAAGGCAACAATGGAAGACAAGGAGGATAAGGACTGACTATATGATAGTCAAAAATCACTAGAAGGTGCTAGTAAAGAAAGGACAAATGAAAATGTGAAAGAGGGAGTAGAGGAAGTACAGAAAGTTAGTGACAATAAAAAAAACAAAATATTAGACCTAGCTTTATTGAACTTGGATCTCTGTTTAGCAGACACGAAACCAGAAGGTACACTCTTGGTAAAAGGGAGGGAGGTCAAATTTTTGTGTGATTCAGGGGCATCACGGACCCTGATTCACCCCTCCAAATTACCAAAAAACATAGAGTCACCTAATTACATACTGGTCAAAGCAGCTAATGGACAGCTGTATCGGGAGCCTCTCTCCCATAATATTGCAATAACTAATCCAGTTTCAGGATTAACACAGAAAACCGAAATTGTAGTTTCTGCAAAATGCCCAGTAAATCTCTTGGGCAGAGACCTCATGCAAATATTTGGCATAGCAGTAGTCCCAACCATGCAGGGTATGGAAGCACAGCGACAAAATAATACCTTTGTAGTGCAATCAGAGGGTGAGATGTTTTACTGGTACAGCCAGGACTTGGTTATGACTGGTCCAGGGACTGTGACCGAGGAACTAATGAGCATAGCCATCAGTAAGTTTCCCTCCCTTGACAGTGACAAGCAACACCTGTTGCACTGTACCCTGTATTTTTGTAACACACCAGGACCTAATAAGGAATAGGAGAAATAATTATTTAAGAATCATACAAATAGATTAATGCTGCGTAACCTGTACTGGGACACAAAAGGGAACAGTGTAGCCAGCTGTTCACTGTCCCAAAAGTTTTTTGCACTTTATAAATCTAATTGATTACCACATGTTAGCTTAACTAAAACAAAAATATAAAATGGGCAGACCTAGGAGAAAAAGCCACAAGATGGGAAAAACAAACAGAACTAAAATTGTCAGGACAGGAAATACAAGTACAAAAATTAAATTGAATAACTTAAACCAACCCAGCTGTGCACTTGCAATCTAGCGAAGACAGCTAATAGACACTCCTATTAAAGGAGAAAAATAAAAGCCTTGCAAGACATACCAGAAACTCTCTGGTCAACAGAAAAATCAAATGTAGGACTCATTCGTACAGCGGGACAAGTTACTATCACACCTAAGTCGGCATTTAGACCACAAAAAAGACAGTATCCCTTAAGAAAAGATGCAGAGGCAGGGATAAAGCCTATTATAGCAGCCTTTACTTAAAGGAGGGATACTAGTAGAATCTCCCGATTCACCATGTAACACACCCTTATTTCCAGTTAAAAAGGCCAATAGAAAATGGTGTATGGTCCAGGATTTACAAGCCGTAAATAATGCGGTAATACCAAGGGCACCCATAGTGCCAAATCCACACACCCTGTTAAATGACTTAAAACCTCAGCAAAAGTATTTTTCTGTGGTAGACATTAGTAACACATTCTTCTCTATACCAATACACCCTAATAGCCAGTATTGGTTTGCCTTTACATTTCAGGGAAAAAAATATACATATACACGCCTACCACAGGAATATTGTGAAAGTCCAGCAATATTCTCACAGAAAATGGCAAGCAACTTGGCGGGATTCAACCCACCAAAAGGTAGCCAGGTTTTGCTTTATGTTAATGACATTCTGCTGGTGGCCCCCACCCAGGAGAATTGTAGGAAAAATACCATAGCACTTCTACAATTTTTAGCCACTGAGGGACATAAGGTAAACAAAGACAAACTGCAGCTTTGAAAAAAACAGGTCAAATACCTAGGATATGTAATATCCAAAAAAGGATCCAAAAAAAATCATTGTGTATACCATCCGCAATCTGCAGGGTTGGTTGAAAGGCATAATGGTATACTAAAAAGCAAACTGAGAAAATTAATAGCTGAGACAGGAAAAACTTGGTTATACTGTTTACTCCTGGCACTGTTAAGCATGAGAACTGTCCCTACAGAAAAAGGATTGACTCCTTTTGAAAAACTGTTTGGAAGAGCTTATTATACACCCCAGTGGGAACTTCTCATGTCATCAGACCAGGAAGCTGATTTCACACTAGCTGAATATATGAAAAAGTTGTTAAGTTCTAAACATCTGTTGCAGTCAAATTCTGTTTCAGTTAAAAAACAAAACAAAACATTGAAAGCGGCAGTGACGCCAGGAGACTGGGTATGTATTCAAATCGTGAAGCAAAAGAACTGGGCATCGCCAAGGTGGGAAGGTCCCTACCAGGTGCTTCTTTCAACACCTACTGCAGTCAAAATAACAGAACGAGCTTCATGAATACACCTGATGCACTGCAAGCTGGTAAAGAACTTTGAATTGGACAAAGATCTTACCTCTCCATTGGGACCCTAAGCACAAAGTCTGGCTACAAAGGGGGGTCAGATCAATAGGACTGATCCATCTCAAACCCAGTGAAGAAACCATCAGTGCTGAAGGTCCTATTAGGGCAGAGAGTAAGATCACGTGTCCAAAGTGAGATGACAGAATTCAGTAAGATCCGAATACACCTACTTAGAAAAACCAGAGAAAATGGAAATGCAGAACAACCGTTTCCACAAAAGTATTACATGACCATCCTGTTGACTGTGCTGGTGACAATAATCTTTTTATTGTGGCCATTTCTTTTCTCAGCCATGCAAGTAGAACTAAATAAGCGTGCAGAGTGGCACCTGAACTTTAATACTTACCAGGCAATCAAATATGTATATGCTGAAACCTTCAATGTTTCAAATTGCTGGATTTGCGCAGCTTTACCAACAGCATATGGGGGGCTACTGTTAACTGCAGTTCCCCTAGGGGCTAACAAGACCTGGGAAAACTTAATTCATAATACATCAGATGTCACATCAAAAGATAAGGTAGCATTGCACTTGTCTATTTGACAAAAAGAAACTGTGTGTTTTTATAAGAATGATACAGTCAAGGTGGGTTGGAGCTATTGCAATGTAACTGTTCCCTATAGATGCTACACTAAATCTGATAACATCAGATCCTATTGCAACACGAGCTATAATTCATTTGTTGAACTGATGCATAGGACAATTGAAGAAGTAAAACATAATGCTGACCTCTGCAAACAACTGTCCATAATCGACAGAAAAATGTTTCATGCAGAGCAAGGGTATAGTAAAGTTACTAGTAAAGTGGAAGATTGTTACTTTATATGCGGAAGAAAAGCATATAAATGGCTACCCAAAAATTGGTCCAGCAGTTGTTTTTTGGAGTACCTGGTTCTGGCCATACGACACACGACAGTTTTACCTCAAGGGAAGATTTGGAATATCCAAAAAATCAAAACGCCTGTCAATCCAGTGGGACAAATCAATGCACCCTGGAAAAACCATCATAACTTAGGCCCAGGGAATAACAACGGACTGTTGCACATGAATCTGAGTGATACTGTTATATCATGGGCAGGCGTACTACCAGCATATGGAGCAACAAAATCAATTTGGGAATTGAAAAAACTGTCTAAGCTTCTCGAAATAATGAGTAATGCAACCTTTTCTGCCCTAGAATTGGTAACCAATGAACTGACTGCCATAAGAACAGTGGTACTTCAAAATTGCATGGTTTTTGACTTCACCCTAGCGGCAAGAGGAGGTATGTGCGCTTTAATCCAGAAGGAGTGATGTTCCTATATTCCTGACCACAAACATGAGATAGACAACCATCTTGAGGTAATCCAGCAGGTGTCGGCCATGACCAAACTGGGACCAAATCCATTGACAAACTTTTTCCAAAAATTGTTTGGGGAGTGGGGCAGTACCCTGATGAACATTCTGATTGTCATCTGTGTAGGGATAGCTCTACTGATGGTGTGTGGGTGCTGCTGCATCCCCTGCATAAAAGGACTAATCAAAAATTTTGTAGACATTTCAGTTTTGAAAACCTTATACCAAAATGCTGAACTCGAAGAGTTACTAAAAAACTGAAAATGCTTTCATGGGCTTAAACTAAATGACTCTCTTAACTGCAAATCCTGAGAAGAAAGAGGTTAAGGGAAAAAAAACTGTTTATGCTTGTTTTGAAAGTAAAATAAAAGTATTAAAAGGGGGGAAATGTTAGGAAAATGCATAATAGCAATGTGCATGCTTAGTACATTAAAGGCTTAAAAGGGTTAATACATTTATTCTGTTCATACTGCATGAATCTGCACAGCTATTAGAAACTTAATGAAAGGCACTTTATTCTGCGTATGCAATGAAAATATGTGCAGCTACTGGAAACTTAATGAAAGACATTCTATTTCTGCTTATGCCATGAGAAAATGTGCAACTGCTAGAAGCCTTGATAAAGAAAACAATAGATGTTTGAAAGCTTAAACCACAGTCAGCACTACTTGTACCAAAGCTAGAAATGCACCTTGAATCTAGACAATGTATTAGAACTGCACAATAGAAGAATTTAAGAGTCAAGGCGGGCTAAAATAAGCCCAAGGCCAGGTTGTTTTTCTCAAATGTTTTTTGCAAAACAGCAATAATCTGACCAGGTCAGCAATACGCCTGGTAACATTTTCTGTGTAACATACAGAAAGCTGTGTCCAACTATGTCAGCAGTAAATTAGTGACATTTTCTTTGTGACATGGAGAGAACTGTATAAAAATAACATACTAATCACCAGAAAGTTAGACAAATCTTGTACCTACATGCTTTGTCTCCTTGTTGCAAGTAATAAAGGGTGCCTTTCTTAAACCTAACGTGCATTGATCTTTGAAGTTTTTCCTTTTACAAACTGTCTCATTACTTCTGCACAATTAATTACTAACCCATAGCAAAAAGAAATAAAGACGTACATTTGAATTTCCAAATGTCAACATAATGGGAAGCAAACACATTACTATTATTATTATTATTGTTAGTAGTAGTAGTAGTAGTAGTAGTAGTAGTATTACTTGGAATATGCAAGTGGAAATTTTCATAGTGAACTACAGACAAGCTGAGGAATCAAATATATACATGATCATTATTGATTCACTTGCACAGAATGGGAAGTTATCTGTCCCTAAGTATAAGAATTCATTAAGATACCAGTAGAAGACAAAAGGCAATTTGAATCTCATTGGGTGTTTCTCTCAGTTCTTCCAGTATGGCAACTCACAGATAAACTAATCCCAGGCTTTCCTTACTCTGCCATACACAACCCTGCTCTCCTCCGATTATTGACAAAGTAGTACATTCCAGCAGGTTCCATATCCATTCAATAGTATATTCTAGAACACCATTTCCTAAGCACCACTCAAATGATGAGAAATATGAATAATTTTGCTGGTCACTGAACACCTTTCACTGGCTTACAGTGCTAATAAATTTTCTATGAAAAAGCATTAAAAATAGAAACACTGTCCTAGCAAACTTGATACTATTTCATGTCGTTCACATCTCCATTTCTGTTATGATGCTGGAGATGGTTGTCATATAAAACCTGTCAAACAATCAAATACTTACCATTCCAAGAACAGCCATCCTCCTACATCCTACTCCTGAAGTCCCTCCTCCAGCTGTAATCTGTGTTCTCTTTTCCCTTCAGTCATTTTTCTTCTTCTTCAATGTCAGCTGACTATTGTGCCCCAGTAACCTGTTCTTAATAGTATCTGTTCTTACCTTTGATTGAAATACTAAAATATATATTTGATGATGCTAACAACCTTTCTATGTTTCCATCTCCCTGGTGAATTATAATGTTTAATTCTTCTTCAGAACTGTGACTGCTGTGTACTGTTTAGTAGTTCCTTTAGTACTTAGGGGTTGTATTACTCTTAGTGTTCTAGATATATTGCCCCTTGGTGTCAACTAATCTCACTATAAAGATAGATAGATAGATAGGTAGATAGATAGATAGATAGATAGATAGATAGATAGATAGATAGATAAATAGATAGATAGATAGATGTGTGTGTGTGTGTGTGTGTGGGGGGGGGCTCCTATTAAATGATCAAAGATGCATTCTTTTGAATGTGTCTTGATCGAACTTGAAAGCACAAAAGGGTAAAATAGCAAAATTGCATATAAGTGAATTCTTTCCCTGGGAAAGAAATCACTTGGCTGCTTCTGTTACTTTGCCATTTTTGTAAATGTAGTGTGATCTCGTAGTTGGTATATTTAAGTAGGGGAGGTGTGGGGGACACAGCCCCCACATCAGGGGTGTGGGGGATGAAGCCCCCCACTTTATGTAATGTGTAAAATTTATTTATTTATTTATTTTTTGTGGAATAGTGATTAAATCGCTGTTCTAAGCATTTGAGATTGTGAGCTTTCACTTACATGGGTTCGAAAAATCATCGTTTGCTTTTTTAAGCATTCAGTGACTTAACATAGCCCCTGTGTGTGTGTGTGTGTGTGTGTGTGTGTGTGTGTGTGTGTGTGTGTGTGTGTGTGTGTGTGTGTGTGTGTGTGTGTGTTTCTATACCAGAAAACATTTTTGATTTTCTATTCCAACAATACAATTCTAATATACCAGCTTCATTAGCATAGATGGATAATATACAGGTAACATGAGTTTGATTAGCCAAAGAAGTGCCTGTTGGAGTCAATGAACAGAAGGGAGGAGGAGTGTGTCACATGTTCCATTGGAGGAATCCCACCGCAGACTGAAGACCACATTGGAGCTTTGCTTTTCAGAGAAATGAGGTAGAACTGAAGGGTTACATCATTTATGGAAGAAAGGTGCTCATTCATCAATGCTCATTGCACACTGAACTAGAGTGTGTTGCTGGACATGGACCAAGGGTTTAGGGCTATTGAGGAAAAACTCCTGATGCCTAACCCACTGATGGACATTCACAGCTGGGTCTCACCCCAAGTGAAATTGGAATTTAATGACAACATTTTCCTAGTGGTTGCTGATGGCTGGTTGGTAGCATGAGAGAAAAAGAAGACAAAACTGTTATTTTGCAGTGTTCTGATAGACCTACAAATGCATGTTTTTCCTACTTGTAAATCCAACTTACTGTGGTATGGAATTTTTTGTTTGATATTAATGGGTAGCAAAACCACAATCCCTACTCTAATGAAGTATATAGCATATAAACAAATTTGTTCTTTATTAGGTTGAAGTGCATCAGACATTTCAAGTACTGCTCTAATAGGTCTATCCCAAGTATAGTTTCATCATCTGATATAAACATTCATTTTCTATTATATGTATCAGCTAGCAGAAACTGCATTAATGTGGATATTCCATAGCACATCCTCACTAATACATTTCCTTTTAATCTCATCTTTTGTATTCTAGTGATGCAATGATCATCTACCAACCTGACAATCTTCAGCCCTTTAGTATGATTAGCCTCCCCCATCCCCAAACCAAGGTCACATTAAGAAGAGTAGAACCTATGATCAGACACCTAACATGTCGGTTGCCTCAATGTGGGTTTTACCTTAATGTTTAATGGGACTATTTTATTTCTATTCTATTATTTTTATTATTTTGTGGCTATAATACTTCCCCTTCTGGTCAACAATAATTGAGCTGTGATGTGCATTATAGCACTTTAAACACACTTGCAATGCTCCCCTAGATTGCAAGCACCTGACAGTGAGCTCATATTCATACGTTGCTATGCAGATGTAGTACACTTCAGGGATGTTCTCCTAAGACTCTTATGTTGGACTTAGTCACTGGGGATGATCTAGATTGAACTGTATACTCACTACCCTCTCTTTAAGTAACTCTGTTAGTACATAGACCAGTTTTCCAACCTGCACAGGAATTGTAGGAGCAGCAGAGTAAGTTGCAGTGGAAGAAGCACAGTTTGCAACTAAGGAAGGGAAGTAAGCATTGAATGCCCTGGACAAAGTTGTTGAGAAGACTTGATGCAGAATCTTTGTTTTAATTCCCTTTTTCTCTTTAGAACATTCCTGGATATTAGGGTGTTATTGAGATTTCTAAAATGAAATGGGATATGAAGAGGTGTTTGCGGGGATCTCTATGAACCTTGATGAAATTGTAAGACTGAGAGGTGGACACATGAGTGTTGTAGGTGGTTAACAGAGATCTGAATAGTTTTACAAAGATGTAAAGAGCTTGCGCTTTGTGTTAACCCCATCTCAGAAGTAGTTGACCCAGGAATGAGAGTCTTGTAACTTCCAAACATAAATCATGATGGAAAAAAGTTGAAAAAAAAACAGCATAGTGGTGCAGTGGATAGTGATGTCACTTCACAACAAGAGGTTCTCCAGTTTGATTATCTCCTGGAGCACCTTCTATGTGGAGTCTGTATGCCCTCCCTGTGTTTGCATGGGTGTCCTCCAGGTGGTCCAATTTTCTTCCACATTCCAAAGACCTGTAGTAAGTAGATTGGACACTCTAAATTGGCCATAGGTGTGACTGTGCATGTTAGTCTATGGTGTGGAAGAAGAAATATTGTGCTAGGGCTAGCCACCTGGTGGTGTAAATTTTAGTTCTAGATGATTTACACCCTGATCCCCTTCACAAAAATATGGGAAAAAAGGAATTATGGATGGATGAAGTGTGAATTTTAAAACTTACTATAAGTCCATTAAGGCATTTTTGCAGTGGACTTCCTGACTTGAACTCCCCTTACACTGCTATTGTTGCTTAGATATGCTAACTCCAGCCCTCTGAGTCGAAGGAATACTGTTATACAGTTCAGCTTCAGATTTAATATCTATATTTCACAAATTTTCACATCTAGTCCAGCAGTCACATGGATTATGATTCTGGTTCTCAGGATTTCAACAGGAATCCATTTGAACCCATATATGTGGGGCTGAGAAAAACTTAATGTCAGGAATGGGTCCAGATGATGATCATTATAGGTTCATAGGTTTATAGGTTCATAGGTAAGTACTAGGTTATCTGCCCAAGGGCATTTATAAGCCTAGCCAGAATGTGTTGGCTTTTGCCACCCTCTTAGATTAGTTCCCTGTGCCACTGTCCAGCAGAGCCATTAGTTCCTTGCGCCGCTGTCCAGCATAGCCAGTGCAGTGAAGGTAAATTTTCTGTTTCCCATCCACCCGTCAAGTGTTAGTGAGGGGCTCTGCCTGATGTATATTGGAATCCTGTTCCAAAGCATGGGGAGTCTCTGGGATAGGAATATATCCCTCCAACATGTCCTATTTATCGTTGTGGTGAGTTATTTCATCATTCCCATTTATGATGCAACAATTTTCATTTTATTATAACTACAGTGTAAAAAAATAGCTTTCTCTAATGCTAAGCATAGCAAAGTTTCTAAAAATGTATATGAAACCTGGTGACTAATGTGCAGCTTCTACCATATGCAGCTTCTACCATACAAGATAAAAACCATATAGCCTTTGAATCAATGACTTCTCCATTACCAGCCACTCCTGTATCCTATTCTTCAACAGACAGATATCCCTGTCTTTCAAGTACTGAATCTTAGAGTGATTAAATGGAATACTAAGTTTGAGATCAGAAATTAAATCTTTATATGAGTCTATGGCTGTATAGTTTGTTGAAATAAAGTTACATTTTGCTTCTTAACAAACATAAGAGATAGCACTAGAAAATGGCAGAACTGGTGTGAAAACCAAAGAAGCTAGCACACAGCACCAAGCTTATATCCAGTAAATAACAAAAAACAGGAAAAGTTGATTGAAAGCTAGAGGAAAGGGCGTGGAGAACTTATAAATATTGATATAGGCTATCCAAGGTGAAAAAAAAATAAACATGAAGGTGTGCCTCTTAGCAAATACTCCAACCCTCTTCTCAAATGATATTAAGTGAGTGGTCTGTTTCTTGCTGTCTCGCCTCTGTGTGCAGTAATTATCTGATATTGTCCTTTGTAATATAAATGAGACAGTAAAAAAGAGATGACTTATAATGATTTGATGAAGCCTTGCCCCCCCCACACACACACACTCACACACACACACACACACACACACACACACACACACACACACACACACACACACACACACACACACACACACACACACACTCACACACACACACACACACACCATAATAGTAAGCAGTAGTAGGCTCTTCTGAATCCATGGCTGTATTATAAAAAGTAGCAGTTATTTCTATACCTTTAACAGTTTTCTGTGTTACATAAAAAAGGCAAATTAATAAGTGGTACTTTTCTGCCCCATTCAAATTAAGGTATTTTCCTAGAGGAGTATTACAAGTTGTTTTTGCTGAGAGGTGAATGTGGCCTAAATCCAAGACACATAACTGTTCTTTACCATGGGAGACATGGAGTGGGCCATATCTGGGACATGCAGTCCCTTACTTTCTAAACAAATGCAATTACAAGAAGCACTCTAGATCCAAACACCACACACACATGCAATTTATTAACTTAACAAACTCTGGTATCTTGGCTTTACATCTTCACAGGATCTGACATCATCATACCATGTTCCCATATTTATATGGGATGCATAATCACTTAATTGGTATCAAATCACACAATTTTGAAATTCACTGTAAGACAATTGAGGCATTTTTGCAGTAGACTTCATGACCTGTACTTCCTGATGCTGCAATAAAAATTATTTATAAATTGTATACAATGCTAATACAAGACATATTCATTTTAATTCATAAATTAATCTCCTGATTTAAACCTCTGGGGTATACAGTGCCATAATTCAAAATAATTTTTGTTAATATACCCAGCAAACTGGCCTCAAAATCAAAACCCTAGGCCGAAACAGATTGGCTAACACACTAAAATACATATTCACTCTTTACTGCCATGCTTGTCCAAAAAGTGGTTCAACTACAGGATTACTGACATTGTTACTCCAGATGTCTCCTAAATGCCTAAAATACATATTTCAATCTTCCTTTTAGTTTGACTAACATATCACTTTATAGGCTGACAGCTACACCCAGTGACGTAAATTACCCCTATGGAATAAAAACGAAAATGACCATTCTAAATTAATAATTAAACATTAATTTTGGTGCCATGCAAATTTCTGGCCTTGAACTAAATCTTACAATGACTGCATCCAAATGTCCCTGCTTTACCTTGGTGTTTCAACTGAATTACTGAATCAGAGCTCAAAAGCCCCTTTATATGACTTTTCCTGTATATAAAAAGTTCAAGCATTTAGGATAAAATGAAACCTATTTCTTTATCATTTGTAATAATATGCCAACTATCCTTAATAATAAACTGCAATATATGAGGAAAAAAGCAGTATATTTAGACATAAAATATATTCTATCAGCCTTAACACTCTCTCACCAAACCAACTCTCCCTATTCCATTACCATGCAACTCCTTCAACTTTTCTTCAAAATATCCTAAAATCCTGAATGTAGTTTTCATTTTTACCATTTCAGTTTTTTCCAAAAAGTATCAGATGTATTTTAAATGCTCCATATAACTCCTCATAAAGTAAGGTAAGGAAATGAGGTACATGCTGACTGATGCCTCAATGCAAAATATTAACTGCAGTTTGTTTCCCATACATTTTAAATGTCACCCTACTTCCCACTTAGCCAAATAAAGTAATTTTTAAATAATTAATTAATTGCCTTTGTAAATTACATGTGAACCTAAATCCATGTGAATTATTATTTTAATTTTCAAGCTACTCAGACAAAATGTATCATTTTACCTCTACAAATAAAAATCAAATCACCTATGTTATCAGTTAAATAATACTACTTTTTTTAGAAAAAAAAAACTGCAGTTGGATAAATTAACTTATTTTCAAAATTCCATATATAAAGGCAAGTATAAGTTGGGGAATAAAAAAAAACATAAATATTCCTTTATTTTATCAATACACTTCCTTTCCAAACTTAAAATAACTATGAGTCAAACAAACTTCTAAAAGATCACCAAGAATACCATGCAAGGACCTTCACCCACAAATTTACATTCTACTTCCAGCAAACATCTGTGCTGTATATTGGTTTACAATGAAATCATATCTACCACAACCCAATAATAATCTTCCTGCCAAACTACCTCATTTATAGAGTCCAAAAGATCTTCGGTATTTTTAATGTGTGAAGGAACATATTTCAACAGTCCTTTCAAATGAAAATTTAGAAGCAACCCAACATTCTGCATGGATTAAGACGCCTAGGCAGCAAACAATTTCCATGTGGTATGTTTGGCTGGGAATACATGGCTGAAGTGACATTCAGCTGCAGGGAAATATGGGTGTTGTAAATTCCCTTTGGGAAAAGTGAAACACACACTTCCATGCCCACAGCTTTAATAACCAAATGCATGGGGGCAGGACAAGTAATGAGTGTTGTGCTCAGTGCACAGTTCATGCTTATGTAACTACAACATGTAGACATGTGCTACAGCATGGAGGAAATCCTGCATGCTAGTATAATCACATTTTTGCTGCAGTATGCATTTTAGACATGTTCCCTAGACACTTTGAAGAGGGTAGTGATCAAAACACACCAATTATAAAGTCATTGCCCATTGTACACTGCGTTTTTACTGCCACAGACATGACACTTGCCAGCCTGCTGCTGATGCCTGCCATTCAGCTTGTATTTTCATGTTGCCTTGGGGACCATGGACATTATTTTTTCCCTGTACATTTGATTACTGATGTTCTGGGCATGGCACTACATTCTTCTCTTTGCCCACAGGGAATTCACAACAGCCATATTCCTCTGCAGCTGAATGTCACTTCAGCCATGTGTCCCCAACCAAATGTACCACAGGGCAATGTCTCCCTGCCTAGATGCCTGAATCCATTATGTTCATATGACCCCATCTTAATATAATAGGTCTACCTGAGTGATCCATTAAGACTTCATAAATTTTTGGAATATCATAAAGCATGGACTTATTTATGTGCAATTTTTCAATAGTATGTTTATCAAGAAATTCCAACATTTTACACCACTCCAAAAGTTCTAACAACTTCTAGTTATACTTTGATAATGCATTGCTAATTAATGCCACATATTTATCTTTTTCCCCGAATACATTAGAAACAATTTTCACATTTTTTTATCCAGAATCACCCAATTACCCCTTTATCTTGTTTAAACATAAAATCTTGTCTCAGTTTTCTATGTTCCTGCAACAGTATCCGTTCCTCTTTCCTTAAACTATAATTTTTTTGTCACGTTCCACTTTAATAAAGCAACCAAACACCAAAAGCCTTTTGACAACCTTTATTGCTTGAACATAATAATAAATGTATCAACTTTAATTTAATTCCAATGGAGAATGAAAACATTAAATGATCATCCGTAAGGGCAGCGTACCACCACTCACCTTTAGGAATAAGCAGCATCTCCCATTTGCTCGCTTATCCTCACACCTTCAAGCAGCATTCCACTGCTCATCTTCAGTCAACACCTCTTATCCAAGCCAAACCACCAAGTCCAAACAGCATCCACTGATGCTCTTCTACCACGCCAAAATGCTTCCACAAATTATCCACCTGAGGGGGAACAGAAGAGGGGCAATCCTGTCCCTCCTCTCCGCCTGACCCCCATTTGCAATACCTGGTATCCTCCAACCTCACAATTACCATAAGAAAGAGGGAGGGATGGGAGGGCAATAAAATCATGCCAACATGTGGATCTCACCAGTCAATTCCCCACCTCAAAAGACCTAAAGATTCTCCCCCTTGTTACCTCACTTCCTCCCCTCACCCCACACTACTTAACACCTTCTTGCCTACTCCCCTTCTAATTTATTTAACTAAACATCCTACCTACATCTCTTCCTTTAATCACCCATATCCAAACCCCCTAAAGATGTCCCATGACAAATTTGTCTGTTCCAAACTTCTCTTGTCACGTTCCAGTTTAGTAAAGCAACCAAACACCAAAAGACTTTTGATGACTTTTACTGCTTGAATTTAATAATACATGCATCATCTTTATTAAACATAACTTCATTTCATTGGAGAATGAAAACATTAAATGAACATCTGTAAGGGTAGCATATCACCACTCACCCTTGGGAATAAGCAGGGTCCTCCATTTGCTTGCTTATCCTCATACTTTCAAGCAGCATTCCACTGCTCACCTTCAGCCAACACCTCTTATCCAAACCAAACCACTAAGTCCAAACAGCTTCCACTGACGCTCACCTGCCACTCCAAAATCTTTCCAAAAATTATTCACCAGAGGGGGAACAGAAGAGGGGCAAGCCTGCCCCTCTTCTCAGCCCACCAGCCTAAAAGGTTGTTCCCCCTCACTCCCTCCAAACCCTAAACAAACCCTCCAAAAACAACCCAGATTTAAGTTAAATAAGTCTCTACCACTCCAAAATCTTTCCACAAATTATTCACCAGAGGGGGAACAGAAGAGGGGCAAGCCTGTCCCACTTCTCAGCCCACCAGCCTAAAATGTTGCTCCCCCTCACTCTCGCCAAACCCTAAACAAACCCTCCAAAAACAACCCAGATTTAAGTTAAATAAGTCAAGCACAAAATCACTAAGATGAACTCCATCTGCCCTGAATCACATAGGATCCCTATCAACAAACTCAGTGTGCCATATAGTACTCCCCCACACCCCCTCCAACTGCTTCAACAATGTAAAGTTTACAAACGACCGTGCCCTTTCAACTGCAGAAAACTTTCTAGCCTCCCTCCACACTAACCGAGGAATAATCTCTGACCACATCAAACATACCAATGGATAAAGCTACCTTAAAGCCAAAAAGTCCTCACATATTTGATATACTAACTGCCACTTCACTGTAATTCCCAAATCATTATATGCTAAGTGCATCAATAAAATTTGAGGCAACTCCAGTTGACTCTGTAACATCATAAATGCCTGCAGCAATCGATTCCACTTCAGACCTCTCATGCTATGCCAGATGACCTTCCAACCGAATTGATGTAATCCCAAATCAGTGCCATTAGACCTAACCAATGCCTGCCTTGCTGCCCAATATACATGAGTGCCCCAAGATGTCAATCCTTCTTCCTAAAAAAAAAAAAAAATAAAATAATTTTGTTGACCATGGAATAATAAAGAACCGCACTTATCTAATATAACCCAAAACAAGTACTGGAAGACCATTACCCCACCCTTTTAATAACCTCAGTCAAGCTATTCCCCTTTACCAGATCCGGCACCCTACCCATACAAAAAGAAAAAAAGGCCCTTCTCATGACTAAATTCAACTGCCCCCCCAGTTAAAGCCCTACCTCCTACAGACCTGAAACTAGGTCATGTGATCTCCTTTCTTGAACAACACACAATCTCCTTTCCCATGCAATCATTCCTGTCTATCTTCCTGCAGAACTATTGTTGACCATTTATCCACTTGATCAGACTTATATGACCTTAACCTAATCTGAACTGCCCCTGGCACCAACATAATCATCCCATACAAGTGACCTCAACAAATCCAACACCCAAAAAGCTCCAAAGTACATGCAAACATTCAGCATTCCCCACACAACATAATCTTCTGAATCCCTAAAAATCCTACCTAAACCCTGCAACAATACCTTTAAAATTCTCCTTATCAATGGCCATCACCTATCCATAGTCTGGCCTTCCTCCCTGCCCCATCCTTTCAACACTCGACCAACAGTCCAGGAGTTAGAAAAATCATCCAGTCTTACCATCTGAGCAAACACCCCGATTGCGGCCAAAACCACTCTCACTGGCCTCACCACCCTGATCAGAGCCTTCATCACTGCTAAATATCGCAACAGCAACTCTTCTGACCATACGCATTCCTCTCTGGTAGCTGACTAACAAAACTGTCAAAATCATGTAAACCCCTACCGTAACCCTTCCTGGTAGATACTGCCCATGACTGCTGAACCAACCTGCCGATCAGGGTTTACCTTCCTTTTGTCGCACATGGCATGTGCGATTGTCCTGTTGTATGACCCATATTAGCAAATTATGGAGAACTGTGAAGGATCAAATGTTGAAAATGGTTTGCTGGAAAACCATTTTCAACATTTGATCCATGTGTTTGAATAGCAAAAAAGCATTCGCTTATTTGCCATTCAAACACATTGTGAATCGACATTGCCATTTTTTGCAGCCATACTTTTGGATTTATGCATGTTGGACACACGGCAGATGACAAATCAAAGGTAAACCACTGATCACTGCTGCCCAATTCACCAAACATCCTCTGGTACCACTGTGGGGTCCCCTGATGCCATTGGATCCACCTGCCAAAACCTGGAAAACTGAAAATGAGACAGGCTATCAGCCTTTGCATTCTTCACTCCTGGGACATGTACCCTTGTAAAAGAAAAATTAATCAACAAGCTCTGCAGCACTAGTTTATGCAATACCCTCAACAAACATTTAGATTTCATCGTCTTAGCTTGTAAAACTCTCACAACTGCAATAATGTCCAAGTTAATCACAAACTTCCTACCCCTCAAATGATCCTGCTACATCGATGCCACCCAGATTGGCATCAGTTCCAAAAAAACAACATCCCACTTCCATTCCTCTGGCCACTGAGGCAGCCATGGCACTGCAAACCATTGGCCCGCAAAGAATGCTCCCATACTCTGGCCCCCAGCTGGATCTGTAAACAGCTACAACTCATCCTGACCTACACAATCTGTCTGCCAAAATGTGACTTTATTAAACTGCTGTAAAAACTGCAGCCACAAGGTTAAATCCTCACATGTTAACTTACTAACCCTCACCCAATGGTGCTTACCCTTACCTCCTTTCAAAAGAAATGCCACCGATCTGCAAAACATCTGACCTAGATGCACTGCTCTACAAGCAAAATTCAACAAGCCCAACAGCTCCATAACATCCCTCACCTGAACTTTATCCCTAGACTTCATACATACTATTTTCTCTTGTAACATAACTACCTTCTCTCTTGGCAGGCAAAATAATCCTAGACCTGCATCCACACTCAACCCCAAAAAGTCTAAAGTCTTCGCCGGGCCCAAAAACTTATAAGTAGCAATGGTACTCCTAACTCCTCACTCATCTTCAAAAACTCACCCAATGCCACACCAGCCCCATCTTTCCCTTCACCCACTAGAAAGAAGTCATCTAAACAATGCACTGCTCTTTGGTCCTTAACCCGCTTTTGCCATATCCAATGTAAACTTGTCAAAAGTGGAACAAGTCACTGCACATCCCATTGGCATAGCCATGTCAGAATAAAACTTATCACCCACTAGCATGCCCAACAAAGGCCAATCATCCTTCTGCACCAGTAAAAGGCAAAGGGCAGACTCAATCTCCACCTTCACCAGCCAAGGTTCCTCAAAATTCCTAATGATGCAGACCGCATCATCCAACAAAGCAAAAGTAACCCTAACCTCCTCCTCTGGGATAAAGTCATTGACAGACTTAGCTTCTGGATAAGATAAATGGTGTATTGAGTGGAACTCACCTGGTCTCTCAAAGTCCCCAAAATGTCTTCCCTCCCCCACACTGACTTCAAATTCTTTCCCACCTTACCATCCCCAACCAAAGCTGACTTAATCAAAACCCCCTTCGTAAAACCCTCAGTCAGTTCCCGGACCACTGCCAGTAGTGGATACCACAACAGCAGATCCTGCAGGACATCCACTTTAATAGGTGAATGAGTCCCCTGGGAGTCACCCAAAAGGACCCTCCCCTCTGGCCATGAAAATTGACCTGGCCCCATAACCCTTGCAACCACCAGGAAGGTCCACCTAATCCTCTCTGTCTGGGGAAGGATGATGTCTGACCCTCAAACGGACTCTCACTCATACTGCAATACACTGCTGTGTGTCCACCAATACACTTTGAACAAGTATGGGAGAATCTGCATGCTGTCCAAGCACATCTCCCCACATTGAAAGCCTAACAAAGTCCAACACCCCATTCTGTGACTTTATTACCTCTATTTCCCCCACCAAAACTGTCCATCATGATGGACAGTCAAATATCAGGATGTCTTACCTCCCATCGCATAGTCCTATCGACTCTCTTTCTCTTACAGAATTTCTGATCATACCAAAACCAAGTGTTACCTGGCTGTAACTTTTGCACCTCCCATGTTGTCAGGAAATAAGCCAAAAGTGGAAGGGGCAAAGTACTATACTTTTCCAACCATACCACCATGTAATATACAAACCCCCAAAACTCAAATCTCTCATGTTCTCTGCTGAAGTTTCTCCACATGCCTGCAACACAGGGCAGCCAAGGCTGCCAACAGGTCTTTCCAGTTCTCTGTGTTGGCTTCCAGGAGGTGCTGAACACCATCTGCATCAACTAATTTGAAAATGTCCACATACTCACCTTTCCAAACCTTTTCTTTCACTGTAAGAGGTATGTGGGGAGTCAAGAGGACGGCTATGCCCTCCTGTCCCAGTGCCTGCATAGCCAACCAATCCCCTGGTCATGTCTCAAAGTCTGACCCTACCTCCTCTACACTGGGGTTGATCTCTTCCTCTAGTGACAAAAGACTACTATCCATGCTAAACTCCTATCCCACCAAGGCCTGCAAACCTCCACTGCCACCCCTGGAATCCTGCAAAAACATAAGCAGTCCACTAACCCTGTCACCCAATCTCTTGTCTCCCCCCTGTGCTACTTCAGCTTTAGCCTCCCCCCAACAGGGACTGTAGGATCATTACCTGTCAGAGCAGCAAGCGTTGACACAGGTGTCTTGACCGCTGCTGACCTCTACTCAGCTGGATGTGCCTGGTATGCTGTCTTGCCTTTGATTAATTGTTTTTCCTTCACAATTTGTCATCTCTTCCAAGTCTTGGGCCCTGCATGCTGGTTGTCGCTGTGTCCCCATTCACCAAGTCCTGTAAGAGGTCCTCTGCTTGGGCTATGATGCTCGCCCACCTCTGCCCCAATACATGGATATCTACAATGTTGCACCTCGAAACCTGAAACGACAGAAGAGCTGTAAGGTCAACAATAGAGAGAGAGAAAAACACCACACACACACACACACACACACACACACACACACACACACACACACACACACACACACACACACACACACACTGACCAAAGACTATGCTGAAACCACCCAACACTAATCCTGCACGCCTTGGGGCCTCCATTCCTGCTAGTAGTTCCAACACAAGCAGAGCCACATGCATAACTTTTTTTTTTGTAAGGAAACCTCCTACCTTTACCTGCTATGACCATGCTGGAAGAATGTGCATAGCTCGGCCAAGTATTGAACCAGGACCTGGTCAGGCCATCAATGTACAGAGCACACTCGACTGGACAAACTCTGCCAAGTCTTAAACCCAGAACTCTGAACTGAAGACAGAGCAACACACTCATCTGCTACATCAACCCAGAATAAATCTCTTCAGTGCCCTTGCTTGTGTTTCCTGAACTGATTGCCTGAATTTAAATAGCTGGTTGCTGATATTGCATACTGAGGGATGGTGCAGTGATTAACCTTTTGTCATGGCAGAGAAGACTCCCTGCCATCAAGTGTGACACACCAGGTACCTGATTACCCCATGTCAAGGTTATGCTCTCCTTTTTTTTTTTTTTTTTTTTATTAATATTGTGGTGCCCCGGAGGAGTTCTTCAGAATCCAACAGCCTGCACCTCGCACCTCCCTCCTTCCAAACCTCCCACTGAGCTGTGTTTACTGTTACCCTTTTCGTTTCCTTTTTTTTTTTTTTTTTTTTGTTATAAATGACATTGCCTCCCACTAAAGATGCTCCTCTAATGGAGCACAGTGGAGCCCAGCTGCAAGGCACATCACTCACCACAACACCCCCTTCTCATGCGGCTGAAGCATGCTGGCTGTACTTCACATGCATGACAATGACCATTACCAGCCCATGAAAAACCTGCAAAAACCATCACAGCATCCCCGCTTGGCCATTCGCACCAATGAACCTCAAGCAAGCCACATGGTGTGTGTGACAAGTCAGGGCCAGCCACCCCACTAGACAAAGAAAAAAAAAAAGAAAAGCCATGTACCAACACAACTGTGCATCCCGGGTCGGACCAGCACTGCAGGAACGTAGACACCATGAACACCACCATGGAGAGCAGAAAAGCCTACACCAGATCGGCTGGCCATCAACTGCCTCAACCATGAGCACCACAATGACAACCCAAACCAAATTGCCTGCAGAGAGGATAAATCACCCTAGTTAACCCAGTAACCAGCACACATAAATTCTCAGCCACAGCACTGGTAAGTGCAGCTAGCAACCTTTGTTTTCAGAAGTATGAAGGGCACTCCCCCCATGAACAACACCCTGAGCCAACCGCTCAAATATTCCATCTCTATGGCCTCCCAAAAGTGGATTCAGCAGCTCACATGTTGTCATCACAATAAAAAGACACAGCAATAGAGAGCCCTTTCTGCCTAGTTGTTGGTACTGCCATGCGTTGCCCTGACCCACACAGTCGGCAGTTGGTGAACCCTTGTCACAGCCATGCTATACCCTCCTTAAACAGCAACCGCCATTCCCCCCATGAAGAAGATAGAAAAAAATAATATATATATATATATATATATATATATATATATATTATACATTATTCATCCTCCACTGGGGACTGTATTCAACTTATGTTCAATACAATCACCCAAGGCCAACCTTACTACCACCACTTCAGGTCATCTGGAACATGATCCTGCTGGAACAAAATCACACCAACATGTGGATCTCAACATTCAATTCCCCACCTCAAAAGACATAAAGATCCTCCCCCTCTTTACCTCACTTTTTCCCCTCGCCCCACACTACCTATCCCTTTCTTGCCTACTCCCCTTCTAACATCTTTAACTAAACATTCTCCCTCCCTCCCTTCCTTTAATCACCTGTATCCACCCCCCAAAGATGTCCCATGACAAATTTGTCTGTTTCAAACTTAATTTTTTTTAATACATTTATAACTCATTTTCCATTTTCTTAATTACCATTTGTTCAAATAACCTAAAGACAGCAGAATTAGGAGGCATAAAGATGGGGAATAACCATTTTGCCATAACCTGTAAAAATACATCTTCCCAAATTATTTCATTAGCAGAAATCTTATCCTCATCAATTAAATCAGTGCAAAACTCATTATCATAAATAGTATTCAACAGCTCGCATTTATCATCTTTCTCTTCATTATTTACAACATACTCATCATGAGTACTGTTTTTATTATAATGTACTTTCAAATACAAATTCCTATAAAAAACATTTAATTTCCAATAATGAGGTCTCCTAATGAATGGATTTTTACTTGGCATAAATGTCTTACTATTAAGCAGCACTGACATCACTACTGAACTTAAACAGTATCAGATAAGTCCACAATACTCAAGTTCTTCTCTCTCACCCCTTGTATTTGCAGCCCTTCAAGCAGTCATTTGGATTGCTTTGGTTGTTAAATCCTTTTTTATTGGCAGAACAAGTCTGGTCATCCAACATTTGAATGAATGCATCACCCAGTTTTCCAAAAGACATGCTTCTAGCACTTTTCTTGCTGGACACAGTTTCACCTGAAGATGCTGAAAATCCTTAATGGCCACATTGCGACTTCTTGTCACCCTCTCCTTTGATCTCCCACATTTGCTCTTATACTGCCAGGAAAAAAAATAAGGCCATCTTCATAATCTTTAGTATCTCTAAGTAGTTTACATTTCTTATGCTGTAATATCTTATTCCACTTTGTCCAATTTGATTTTTAAATCAGTCTGGCCTCAAAATCTCCACCCCTTCATGAAAATGGTTTGGCCAGTACACTAAAACAAAATGTTCCATAATACATTTTGATGTGGTTATACCTCTCAACTGTCCAGATTTTCAAAGCATGACCAGGTTCTTGCCTCATATTTTTTGGTCTGTTCCTCATAAAACTTGTGGTTTCCTGGCAAATCACTCATCATTGAGGGCAGTAAATAATGTCACATATTTGAGTTACCTTCATAAAAAAATGCATATGAACACAAACCTGTTATTTTAGCAACTTTCTAAGTTTATAAGAGAAATATTCATAAGCTGTCCTATTGAGGCCTTTATCCTCCCATTAATTTAGGCTTTGTCAAGATTTTTTGTGATAAGAATTTGAGTGGTAGGGACGCAGTCATTGTAAAATTTGTTTCAGGGCTGGAAATTTGCATGAGATGAAAACCGATAATAGGTTATTCATTTCCAATAGTCGTTTTAGTTGTGATTCCATGGGGCACTTTATTTTATTGAGTGTAGTTGTGAGCCTATAAACTGGTATGTCAGTCAAACTAAGATGAAGGTTAAAATACATTTAGGGTACATCAGCATTAAGAACATCAATAATCCCATAGCTGAGCACTTTTTGGACAAACATGGATGTGAAGAGAGAGAGAGAGAGATGTACTTTAATGTGCTTGGCAAGCTACTTTTACATAAGGTGGAAATTTTTGAGGCCAGTTTTTTTGGATTTGGAAACAAAAATGATTTTAAATGATGGCACTTTATACCCAGAGGTTTAAATAGTAGGTTAATTTATAAATTAAAATTAAATAAAATAACATATTGTATGTATTAGTATGGTATATGTTTTATAAGTAATTTTTAATACCATAATATTTAAGAGTTATTAATTAGATGTTTGTAATGTCTAATATGTTTAAATTAAGTGATTTAATATAAATTAAGGGCTTATGCATTCTATATAAATGTAGGAATATAACATGATGATATCAGATCCTGTGAAGGTGAAATGCTAAGAAACTATATTTAGTAATTTAATAAGTAATTTAATAAGTAAATTAATACATTTAATTTATAAGGCATTTGGAGCCTTTTTTTTGTTTTTTTTTTTTTTTTTGTACATGCAGTCTCTTCCCAAATATCAACACCATTAGATTCCTGTATATTAGATCTACAAGAGTTTTTCAGGTAAACTATGGCCAACTTGGAGAAATGACATGAGTATTACTCAGGAAGTATTCAGCCATCTAACCATGCATCTGTCAGCATATTGGTTCCAATAATCTTCTGTTTCTATTTTGGATAGTGTTCATGAGTATAATTTTAATTATCTGTGATTCATGTTTGACAATCGTAGTGTACTTTGAGATACATTTTTAATGGCCTGCTGTCTGTGTTTATGTGATATTCATTGAAGCAGAATTGTATTAACATTCAGATGTTTTACTGCTTTCAAAGCTCACTTTCACAGCAGCCAGTTACATGATATTTAGTATAAGCTCCATAAGCCAAATTTTCATCAAGGTGCAAGCTGCCAATATCTTACAAAAACATTCTTAGCCTCAATGTTGGCTCTAGCTTGAATTTGAATGTGTTCTTTTTTGGATATTAAATTCTAACATACTTTTTTTGTTAAAATGCAGAACTGGACAAGCTGAGATGATCACCCATCTGGTGGTCAGTTGAGTATCATGATGACGGTGCTCATCATATTTGTTCTACACTGAAGACTGATTACATACTCAGAGATATAATTTAAAAATTTTTAGTAACAACATCTTAAACTTGATATCATCTCAGTTAAGAGTAATAGGTTTCTACTAATTATCAAGTTACCTTGAGGTAGTCTATTGTGTGACAATGAGTTGTGCATATATTGGAAGGAAATGAACCAGCAAGCTAGCATGAAACAGTGGATCACCTTGATCTCTCTTTTGTATCAGTAGGTTCTACTCTCTGGTCTTCTGTGGAATTCTCCTATGAATATGATGAATGGTCAGTCATTCTTGCCTATTTGGGGGGTATTGGGGGGGTGAAGACCCCACCTACTTTGGTTTTAGTGAACAATATAAAAACAAACTGGACAATATAAAACCAAAGTTGGTGAGCAGGGCCCCACACCACCCCTAACTATATATTCTAACTCCCTGATTGAACTACAGTGGAGAAAAGGACATATACCTTTCACTTGCCTTTTTCTAATTGTCGGTGAAATGAACTGTCGGGCAAATGAACTGTCAGGCAATTGGGCTGCCTGAAATTTCTGTCGGGCAAATGAAATTTAGGTGAAATGAAGGTGACTTGTATATATATATATATATATATATATATATATATATATATATATATGTATATGTATATATACATGTATATATATTTGGTGTGTGTGTCCATTTGTATGTTAGTATAGCTACCCAACACTGGTTGATGGAGTGGGCCTTACCCCCTGTAAAACACCTTTAATGTGCAACAGTACCTTTTGTACTTTATTGTTATATATGTGGAAGTATGCTTAATGTTATGTCACTTGCATTTGCATTATAAACTTCCAGAATTTTAATAGGGCACCTACCCCTACATATATGTCTCATCTCCCTAGGTTTTCACAGAAAGCCCAGATTTGTATCTCATATTTTAGGCTGTTCCTCATTGAATTTTTATTGCTCTAGCTCTTTGAGTAGAATGGGATCACTTTGGCCTGAGGTGGGGGCTCAAGATTGAAACCTTCAGTCTGGGAATGAATGTGTCATATGACTCTCATCCCACTTGTGGATCATTTTCTTTCAATTATAATCAGCTTTCTTTGTTACTGAAGGATGTTTCTGGTGATCAAAAGTTATTCAACATAATGTTTGGTTCTCTGATAGAATAATAAAGAGCCCGCAAGCAATTGTTACCACAGGACTCCCATCTACGTTCATGACAACATGCAGACCTGGAGATCATAACAGCATACATAGCATATTTACAAATTAGTGTAGGTGTGTAATTGTGGAATGTTATTCAGAGGCCGACTGCTACCATTCTTCCTGAATAAAGTACTATTAAAGCACTTTTTTGAACTTGATGCTTTTACTATGAAAACTTGTTATTAATTGGACATTCTACATCTGACATTAGGAACCCGAAAAATAAAATGACCAAAACGTATACACCTGTCAATCCTTGAGAAAGAAAGAACTAAACCATTAAATACCACAGCTTCATGAGGGCTTAGGTTACTGCCAGAAGCTGTTTGTAAAAGCCAAAATGTTGATTATAAGATTTTTATGGCAATACATGCTAACAGAATTAAACAGTTTTTACTATTGCTCATTGATGACAATCAAACTGGTTTTATACTACATGGAATCACATGTATCAGTATTAAGAGTTCTAACAATAACTGACTATGTTAACATTACAAAACAAAACTTGACTTTAGTAAGTCTAAACATTAATATTGCTTTTGATTCATTTCACTGGGATTATTTACTGCTGGTCCTGGAAGAATGTGTTTTTTTACAAACCTTTATAAAATTAATTAGATTGCTATATGAACATGTTTATGTAATGATTGGATCATATACATCTAGCCCAATTAGAATTACTAAACATACTAAGCATGGATGCCCAGTGTCTTCATTATTATTTGTTTTCATCATTGAACCATTTGCAATTATATGAGATCAAATGCTAGCATCAAAGATATATACTTTAATAATCATTTAAACTCTAAAATGTGGTTGTTTGTAGATGATATTCATTTTGAATGATTATGGCAGTTCATTACAAGCTTTATTTAAGAAAATGGAACTCTTTCAAAATATTTATTTTCTTAAATTTAATGATAATAAAACTAAGACATTGCATATAGATTGTAATAAGAAAAGCATGGATGAGACGTTTTCTAAATATATAGATCTAGATAATAAAATTAAGTATCTAGGGATACATTATCAAACTATATCAATGAAACATCAGTAATTAATTATACCAATATTTTCAATAAAATAAAATACCTTATGAATAGATAGAATATATATTTTTACAATGGAAGAAAGGCGTTTCTTAATTAAAATAATTATATTTCCAAAAAATGTTATATCTTATACAATATATTTCTCTTCCTCTTTCTAAAGATTGTATACATCAATTCAATAAACTAAAGTTAACCTTTTATCATATCCCAATAAACCTAGAATAACATTAAATCATCATTTAAAAGATTGGACATTTGGTGGAATTTTCCTCCCAGATATAGAAATGTATGCATTATCTTTCATTATTAAGACTTCCATTATTAAGACAATAAACTTGTGTTTAAATTCTTCTTATTCTGCTAAGTGGAAACAAATACAGGAACTTGTTTGGTTAAAATCAACTCACTCATTGACAATATTTTTCATTGGTTGGTAAGGGAATATATTTTGGAGAATAAAAATAAACCTATATGTTCTAAATATATAAGTAATACATTAATTGTATTTAAAAATAATCAGAATAAAATCCCAGAATTTATAGCTTGGTTATTTCTAGTATAGCCTATAGCTTATATGCAGAATAATATTAACACCTTTGGTGTCTCTAAAATGTTTATACTGAGGAAAAATTTTAAGATATTGGCATCAACTAATGGATTTTTTGATAAGTTCTTTCTATGAATTACATTATGAGTGAATATGATATAAGTAGTGAAATGTGGTTAGATATACAAACTTTAAGACAGTATATTATCAGTAAACAAGAGTCAATGCATGTAACTTAAGGATTCTGTCCCTACATTTATAGAATGTATGATTATTATAGGAAAACAAATAGTAATAGGAAAAGTGCATTTATCTAAACTATATAAAGTCATCAAAAATATAAAATTGGATTATAAAGATAATTTTGGGGAATATTATGGATCAAAAATAATCTACATCCTAGTGAACATGATAAAAAGTTAATGCTAATCATTTCAAAACAAACAAATTTTTCATTGCGTTGGAAGTTATTTTCCTTGGAAATTTATACATAGAACCTTTATTATTCATAAAATGGAATTAATGTTTAAGCAACATATTGGATGTGGAGATGTTAATTAAAATTGAAAGCAAATTGGAAGCGTGTGTTTTATGATTGTAATTTGCTTAAACATTTTGGGAAAATAAGCTTTTTACTACAAACTGTTTTTAAAGACACATTTCAGCTAACCAAATTTTTGATTTTATTTAATGTTTCAATACCTAAATGTGTTCTCAAATGAAAATATTCACTTTTATGGACTTTATTAGCTAAAGCACAATAAGTAATTATTATGAACTAGAAAAGTGTGACTTTTCATTCATATAAAGAATTAAAATACATTCCAATTAATGTTTCTCAACTGGAAAACTGTCTAAAATCAAGATGAGAAATGACAGAATCACTTCATATTATAACTCCTGGTTAAACGTTATAGAGATACTCAAGAAAATTGACTGTAACATAATATGAAATAGAAGTTTATTTTGAATTACTAATATTTGTTTTTGTTTAAGTAGACAACTTTGTAAATAGCTTTATTTTATTTTAATTTATTGTTATGGAGTTGTTCCATTTGTGTGGTTAATCTATTCAAAAAATATGTTTCTTTTCTTTGTTATAAAATGTTATATTTTCTTAAATCTTAATAAAAATATTTGAGAAAAATAGTGTAGTTGCAGTGGGGTTAGATTATGATTTCCATTTCAGGTATTTTTTTTTTTCTTTTTTTCTTTTTTGAAGCCAATGACATTAAATGTAGGAAGGACTTATATTGCCAGGCAATTCAGTTTCTCTATCCCAGCTCAAAAATCTTTCATTAGTTACAATAATTTGCTCACCCAACATTTCTGGCAGAGCACCGTGTAGGGAATTTTTAAAATCTGTCATCATGTTACATTCCAAAACAACATGTTTCCAGTTTGCCCTCTTTCCCATCATACCTCTTGCATTTGATGTACACCTGAGAAGAATGCATCTGATATCTGATTGGGGAATAGAAGTTACTATGCAAATACTTCCATGCAAACATTTTAAACCTTTTGGACTTTCTTTCATACTTTAGAACCATACAAATGTCCTTCCACTGTTTCTCTGTATATTGCCTTCCCATACTCCCTTCCCAGTATTTTCTAACCTTTGCTGAAGATTTTTATAGTTATCATGCACTATTTTATATGCCTTACAAATTACACTTTTTTAACAGCATTTTAGTGTCTTGACTCCAGTAAAACTCAAACAGAGCCAGTCTTTCACTTAACATTCCTCTATTCCTTTACCTTGCCTATATCTGATTATAAATCCTTAACCAACAGACAGTCTAAGCTGTTGCTTAGCTTAATCCTACTCTGTTACTTTTCCCTCCCAAGTTATTTGCTTGCAGTGACTTGACACCTTTGCTAATTGTGTCCAATAAATTCCAAATTCAACTTTGCAATTTTCAATTACCCTACTAGCAGTCATTCCTATTAGTACAATCTCTTTTCTCTTTTCCCATGTTGGATTAGCTCTAAAATTAAATCCTGTTTCTCCTTTCTCCTGTTGTCTTAGTTCTTAAAATATTTTTGACTACTATAAATATGGAATTCTTTAGCTTTGTTATTTTTCTTCTTAAGGACCTGCATCCAAAATCCTACTCACGCTATAATTTGTGAACCCTTCAAATCTGGTCATCCTAAACTACTTTGTCTTATAAGGAAAAATAATGTATCCCACTTACCTATTACTACCTTTCCCTCCCAAATGAATTCCTTCAATTCTGTATTAATTGTGGTCCACAATTTCTTCTCTAGTTGATAAAATATGCCTGAACTGTTTATAGTACTAAATAAACTGCAAACAATTTGATTGCTTGTACTTTGCAATCCATATTCATGTTAAAACTTCCAACTTTTCAGTGTCTGTATTATCTTTTAAGTCTTGACCCACATATCCTTAAATGCTGAAATATAATCCTTTTTAATCCATACACCTAAATATGTCATCTTATCATTTTCCATTAAATATGGGTATTGCTGAATGAGTCACTGTGGAGGATCATAGTTTACCACAATCACCTTTATTTTCATTTATTTTATTCTTAAAAAAATGATACTGTCTCAAAATGTTCCAAAATACTGAAATTTCATCTGGAAATCAGGCATATTTTTCTTGTTTGATACACCAGTTATATCCTTGAATTTGTGAGTCCTTTATTTTCTTTGCTAATCAGCTGTTCAATCCCAGCTGACTCTATTAAATGCTTTCTCTGCATCATGACACCCCAACAATAGTGGTGTCTTCTTAGTTATGTCTCCCTCTATCATTGTTCTGTTAATGTTGCCAAATGTTTGCCTCCTGTCCACAGAAACACATTGATCCATGTCATTCAGTTTTGACAACACCTTAACCATTCAGTTAGCTATTATATAAAAAAACATTATGACCATGGTTCAAAATTTTAAATGTTTTATACCAAGTTGGTTCTGAAATGTCTTTACCCCTGGGATGACCAGCCACCACAGTTTTCTTTCAGAATGTTGGTACTGTCCTTCATTTTGAAATATTGTTAAATAAAACTTTCCAGATCTTTATATCTTTCTTCCCTCCAAACTTCTAAATTTCCACATGAAAACTTCCCTGTTGATTGAGTATACTCAACATTTTTGACTCATGCTCTCCTATCTCAGCTATTAATTCTGGAGACTCAATTTCCTCTATTTCTGTGCCATTAAGTCTTCTATAAATATTTCCATTTGTGTCGTTTCTTGGTTTCCCTGTTCCTCTGACTTGTACAGATTTTTACAGAATTGATGAAATATCTCTTAAACCTATAAAAGATGTCTAGTTATTTTTCATGTCAGATGTTCCCTGTGTTTGACAGCATCCTTTTCTATTTTCTGTTGCCTACATCATTTTGCTAATTATTTGTGTGATGTAGGGTTGTTAAAAAATGCTTGCTTAACATCAAGCTTTCTGAAATCATGAATTTTCCCCTAATATTCCCTTATTTTCCTGTTACCACTTAACAATTGTTCTTCATTTTGCTCTATAAAATTCCCATTGAAGTACTTTAACTTTTGACAACCCCCTCCAAATAATTCAAATTAGTTCTGTTCCCATATCTCTTTTTATCTCTTATTTCTACCACATTTTTAAATTCCATTTTCATTTTATTCTACTCCTCATCTTTCCCTCATGAAAAAAAAATGAATATTGTCTAACTCTTGAGTCACCTCACCACCAATTACTTAACTTCCTTTCTTTTTGAAAAATAGGTAGGAGATCACCTGTATTGCATTTTTATTTTATTACCCTATATTGTTTTCTTAGACATTATTGGTGCATAATGCAAAATAGTTATTGGATGTGTTTTAAACCTTTCAACTAAATTCATATTCTTGTGAAATATAATTCCTATCAAGTTCAACCCAGTTACTCTATCTTAGGAAATACTATATAAATTCTGCCTTGGTTCCTGCTAGAAAGTTCACGTTTTTCATTCCAAATATTCTTATAAATTCCTTCAGAAATCTACACTCTTTTGTAATTTTCCCTTGGCCCTTTTTCCTTGATGCATCACTATGATTACAAATTCGGTTCCAGTCCCTATCCATAAATAATATTCCCTGCTAAAAGCTAATTACATCTCCCATAATGACCTTCAGTGCCTTAATAGTGGCTTTAGGTGGAACATAAACAGACAAACAGCACACACTCGGTTGTTCAAAAACCAAACTACCTTTAATTTCATACAACAGATTTAACATCCAAGTAACAATGTCTACTCTTCCCAACATTGTGGGTGAAATGCAAAAAATTAGTAGTCCCATTAATATATTCTAAAAATGCTGGAATCTTATCTTTTTCATCCTGCCAAACAATAAATATATTGTAAAGGAACCTTGTGTAGACTTGTACGATATTTACTAGAAAATTGAACCTGACTCTTCTGTATGACAGTAACAGAAGGCTGGTTGAACATGATTTAAAACTGTCAAACACTTACAACCACACCTGTACCCACTGGTGAATTTGCTCAAAAAGATGAGTTAGGCTTTAGAAATAACATAGTGAGTAAAATGAACTTTGTACAACTTTGAATAATGAGGATCTGAATTTAATACAGGCTTTAAAATCCCCAGGTATGCGGGTTATGAAGCCTGATAAAGGTGAAGGTGCTGTTCTAGTGGATAATTTGTAGTATTCTAAAAAGATGTACACCATTTTATTTGACAAAGCTTACTGTCAAGTATCCATAAGTGAAATGAATATTGCTAATATTGGAATAAATGTAATACTCGTTGATGTGTTAATACGACAGCAGATTGATATTACTGAATTTAATTTTTTTGCATATAAAAAAAGCCATGACATCCACAATATCTAGGATATCAGCTATACATAAAGATCTGAATTACCCTCCCATGCACCCAATTGTTGACAATAGGTTTTCAATTACTTCTCCACTGGTCAGTTTCTTGACCACCACTTGAAAGAAATCGTCTAAGGTATTGACTTTCTATGGATTCCTGGGAATTTCTCAGGAAGTGCAATTATTTGTTATATGATGATGGCCTGATGTTTTTAACAACTTTCATGTAGGACTGATAGTCAGTGATACCACAGAGTATGTTTTTACAGTGGTTTACAGAGTGTCAATGTAATAAAACAAAGCTGCTGCAGGGAAAGATTAATTTGTATCCACAATTGCTGGAATTGGTCTTGTATAATATATTAATGGGACTACTGATTTTTTGTGTTTCACCCATGATATTGGGAAGAGTTGCATTTGGTACATGGATGTTAATTTTTTTGTATACAATTAAAGGCAGTTGGGTTATTGACCAACCGAGTTTATGCTATTTCGGTTTTTAACTGTTTGCGTAGGAAGTTTTATCATTTTTTTTGTGTTTTGGTTTTCAGCATTGCTGAGGGTGTTTCATATAACAAAAAATTGCTTTTCTCCAACGTAGACCTTGAGGAGTTTCAAAGGTCAGTAGGGGAATTTAACACTGCTGGTACAGCAACTCCCTCAGAAAGTGGATTCATTGGAGGCGTCAGTAAATCCAGAGAATGAACAGGGGATAGTGCCTTTATACGTGTATGCAATATTTAATGCTGGAAGATCTAGAATAGCTCCAAAGGCATTGCTACTGAATGGCGCAGCTACCATGAACATGAACAGTTTGAATGTTCAGTCTAATAGCTTGTATCCTGTTCCAAAATTGAATGTGTGGATACAGAAAATAATTACTTTTAATGCCAGTGTTTTGCCTACCACACTAGATAACAAGTATGACAAACTTGATGATTTTGAACATAAGGTTTAGAAGGTTCATAAACTTCAACTTGAAAATATCTATCTATTGCAATCTATTATGAAAAATAGAGTCTCAAAAGGTTTAAGGGTATAGAAATACACCACTGACTTGGTCATGAATTGTCCCCTCCACAAGGATTTGTTGCTATGTTTTGACAAACATGGCTATGAATTTATAGAGCTGTTGCTGAGGCACAGTACTAAGATGACTGATGATATGATTAAAGACATTAGCATACTAGATAACACTATCCTGAAGGGATTAATTATGATCAGCATAAGTTGCAACATCCACGCATTTACCTTGCAATAGGTGTGCAAATGGATAGGATAAGAGATAGGAAGAATGGCAAATTTGAAAGGGATATGCTTGTATATATGAACAATAAAGCCTTTCTATTACCACTGCAATCTCAGGAATGGGGAGGTAAAATCAACTGAGCCATTAATCCATCAACAGACTTTGTCCGGGGAGGATATGAGGAGATACAACAAAAGGAGGAGCAGGATTTTCAGGAGCTCCCTTTAGAGAATCCACCCCCATGATGATAGGAATGATTGAAGGGGCAACAGCAGCCACAAAGTGGCCGATGGTTGGGCTGCAATTACTCAATACAGTTTTTGAGTGGACAATGGAGAATTTCTGCAGACAGTAAGAATTGGAAGAGCTGAATTATGAAACTGCCTCTACCTTAAAGAAGATGACTGTTTCCATCATAATTAATCATGGAGGTGACATTAATGTAATTAATTATTCTCCATTAGCTGTGCAACAAAACCATGTGGGCATTTTTTCAAAGGGGTTTTCCTGTGTTATGGAGAGGAGGGCTGACATTGCTAGCCTTTTAATGGACTTGTAAGACATTTACTAGAAAATTGAACTTGAGTATTTTGTTTGACAGTAGCAGAAGGCTGGTTCAATATGATTTAAAACTGTCAAGCACTTTCAACCACACCTGCACCCAATGGTGAATTTCTTCAAAAATATGAGTCTCTTAGATTTTAGATCTAACTTAGTGAGTAAAATGAACTTTGATTGTACAAAATTGAATAATAAGGAGTTGAATTTAATACAGAGTTTAACATTCTCAGGTATCTGGGTTATGAAGCCTGATAAAGGCAGAGATGTCATTCTAATGGACAATTTACAGTATACTGAAAAGATGTACAACATTTTATTTGACAAAGCTTACAGTCAAGTATATACAAATGAAAAGAATGTGGCTTATACCAGAATTAATGTAATACTGTTTGATATGTTAATGTAACGGCAGATTGATATTAATGAATGTAATTATTCTTCATATAAAAAGCTTCATGATACCCATACTCTTTGGGATATCTGAACTACTATCCCATGCACCCAGCTGTTGATGCCAGGTTTTCAAATCATTCTCCACTGGACAAATTTCTTGACCACCACTTGAAGGAAGTGGTCCAAGATATTGACTATCTTTGTATGGATTCCTTGGATTTTCACAGGAAGTGCAATGATTTGGTATACGAAGATGCTCTGATGTTTTTAACAACTGACATAAAGGACCTATATTCAGTGATACCACATAGTATATTTTTACAGTTTACAGAGTGTCTGTGTAATAAAACGAATCTGCCACAGAGCAAGATTAATTTGTGCACACAGTTGCTGGAATTTGTCTTGTATAAAAATGTTATTTACTTTGAGCATCAATATTTTCTGTAGTAGAAAGTTGTTGCCATGGGATCAGCATCTGGGTTATTTTAGGCTAAGTTAGTGATGTTGGAATGGGAAACTAAATATGTGTTTAATAGCCCCTTAAAGGAGTCATGGTACCTCTACATGAGGTATCTTGATGATATACTTATTGTTTGGAAGGATGAAAAAAATAAGATTCCAGCATTTAGGAATATTAATGGGAGTACCGATTTTTTGGGTTTCACCCATGATATTGAGAACAGTAGCATTTGTTACATGGATGTTAATTTTTTTGTAATTAATTAAAGGTGTTTAGTTATTGACCAACCGAGTTTATGTTGTTTTGTTTTTTAACTGTTTATGTTGGAAGTTTTGTCATTTTTTTGTGTGTTTTGATTTTCAGCACAGCTGAGTGTGTCTCATCTAACAAACAATTGCTTTTCCCTGAAGTAGACCCTGAGGAGATTCAAAGGTCAGTAGGGAATTTAACACTGCTGTTGCAGCAACTCTCTCAGAAAGTGGATTTGTTGGAAGTGTCAGTAAATGCAGTGAATGCACAGGGGAGTGTGCCTTTAGAACTGTATGCAATATTTAATGCTGGAAGATCTAGAATAGCTACAGAGGCATTGCTAGTGAATGGTGCAAGTATTATGAGCATGAACAGTTTGAATGTTCAGTCTAGTAGCTTGTATACTGTTCCAAAACTTAATGTGTAGATACAGAAAATAATTGCTTTTAATGCCAGTGTTTTGCCTAACAAACCAGATAACATGTATGACAAACTTGATGCTTTTGAACATAAGGTTTTGAAGGTTCGTAAACTTCAACATAGCTAACTATTGGAAACTATTAAGAAAAATAGAGTCCCAAAAGGTTTAAGGGTATGAGAATATGCCATTGACTTGGTTATGAATTCTCTCCTCCACAAGGATTTGCTGCTACTTTTTGACAAACATGGCTGTGAGTTTATAGAGCTGTTGATGAGGCACAATACTAAGATAACTGATTATTTGATTAAAGACATTAGCATACTAGATAATGCTATCATGAATGACATTAATTACGATCAGCATAAGTTGCAACAGCCATGCATTTACCTTGGAATAGGTGTGCAAGTGGATATGATTAGTGATAGGAAGAATGGAAAATTTGAAAGGGATATGCTTGAATATATGAACAATAAAGTCTTTCCATTACCAGCTCAATCTCAAGAATGGGGAGGTAGAATCAACTGAACCATTAATCCATCAACAGAGTTTGGCTGGAGAGGATATGAGGAGATACAACAAAATGAGCAACAGGATTTTCAGGAGCTCCCTTTAGAGAATCTACCCCCATGATGATAGGAATGATTGAAGGGGCAGCAACAGTCACTATGTGGCCACTGGTTGGGCCACAATTACTCATCTCAGCTTTCAAGTGTACAATGGAGAATTTCTGCACACAATAAGAATTGGATGAGCTGAATTATGAAACTGCCTCTACCTTAGAGGAGATGAATGTTTCCATCATAACTAATCATGCAGGTGACTTTAATGTATTTAATTATTCTCCATTAGCTGTGCAACAAAACCATATGGACATTTTTTAAAGGAGTTTTCCTGTATTATGGAGAGGATGGTTGACATTGCTAGCCTTTTAGTGGACTTGCAAGACATTTACTAGAAAATTGAACTTGAGTCTTCTGTTTGACAGTGGCAGAAGGCTGTTTGAATACAGATGAAAACTGTCAAGTGCTTACTACCACACTTGCACAGAATTGTGAATTTCTTCAAAAAGATTAGTCAGCTACATTTTAGATCTAACTTAGTGAGTAAAATGAACTTTGTACAAATTTGAATAATGAGGAGTTGAATGTAACACAGAGTTTTAGATCCTCATGTATTTCGGTTATGAAGCATGATAAAGGCAGAGGTGTTGTTCTAATGGATAATTTACATTATACTGAAAAGAAGTACAGCATTTTGTTTGACAAAGCTTACAGTCAAGTATCCACAAATGAAATGAATGTGGCTTATACCAGAATTAATGCAATACTGTTTGATATGTTAGTGCAACAGCAGATTGATATTAATTAATTAAATTTTTTTGCATATGAAAAGCCCCATGATACCCACAATCTTTGGGATACTGAAAATACATAAAGATCTAAACTACCCTCCCATGCACCCAGTTGTTGATGCCAGGTTTTCAAATACTTCTCCACTGGATACATTTCTTGATCACCAATTGAAGGAAATGGTCCATGGTATTGCCTATCTTTGTATGGATTCCTGGGATTTTTCACAGGAAGTGCAGTGATTTGGTATATGATGATGCTCTGATGTTTTTAACAAGTGACATAAAGGACCTATATTCAGTGATACCATGCAGTATATTTTTACAGTTTTCAGAGTGTCTGTGTAATAAAACAAAGCTGCCACAGAGCAAGATTAATTAGTGTGCACAATTGCTGGAATTTGCCTTATATAACAATTTTATTTTCTTTGAGCATCATTTTTTTCTGCAGCAGAAAGTTGTTGCCATGGGATCAGCTTGTGGGCCACTTTAGGCTAACTTAGTGATGGTGGAATGGGAAACACAATATGTGTTTAATAGCCCCTTTAAGGAGTCATGGTACCTCTACATGAGGTACCTTGATGATATATTTATTGTTTGGAAGGATGAAAAAGATAAAATTCCAGTATTTTTAGAATATATTAATTGGACTACTGATTTTCTTGGGTTTCGCCCATGATATTGGGGAGAGTAGTATATGTTACATCGATGTTAAATTATTTGTTGTAAAATTAAAGGCATTTGGTTATTGACCAACCGAGTTTATGCTGTTTCGGTTTTTAACTGTTTGTGTTGGAAGTTTTATCATTTTTTTTTTTTTTTGTATTTTGATTTTCAGCATTGCTGAGAGTGGCTCATCTAACAAACAACTGCTATTCTCCAAACTAGGCCTTGAGGAAATTCAAAGGTCAGTGGGGAGTTTAACACTGCTGGTGCAGCAACACTCTCAGAAAGTGGATTCATTCCAGGTTTCAGTAAATCCAGAGAATAACCAGAGGAGAGTGCCATTAAAAGTGCATCCAATATTTAATGCTAGATGATCTAGAATAGCTCCAGAGGCACTGCAAGTGAGCAGCTCAGGTACTGTGAACATGAACAGTTTAAATGTTCAGTCTAAAAGCTTGTGCACTGTTCCAAAACATAATGAATGGTTACAGAAAAGAATTGCTTTTAATGCCAGTGTTTTGCTTACCACTCCAGATACCTTGTATGACACGCTTGATGCTTTTGAATATAAGGCTTTTAAGGCTTGTAAACTTCAACTTGAAAACAGCTATCTATTGGACCGTATTAGGATAAATAGAGTCCCAAAAGGTTCAAGGGTATGGAAATATGCCACTGGCTTGGTCCTGAATTCTCCCCTCCACAATGATTTGATGCATTTTTTTGACAAACACAACTGCGATTTTATGAAGCTGTTGGTGAGGCATGATACTAAGATGCTTGACGATTTGATTAAAGACATTAACATACTAGATAATGCTGTCATGAATGACATTAATTACGGTCAGCATAAGTTGCACAATTTGCACATTTACCATGCAGTAGATGTGCAAGTGGATAAGATTAGAAATAGGAAGAATGGCAAATTTGAAAGGGATATGCTTGAATATATGAACAATAACGTCTGTCCATTAGCAGCGCAATCTCACGAATGGGGAGTATAATCAACTGAGCCATTAATCCATCAACAGAGTTTCTCCAGAGAAGATATGAGGAGAGTAAACAACATGAGGAGCATGATTTTCAGGATCTCCCTTTAGAGAATCTACCCCATGTTGATAGGAATGATTGAAGGGGAAGCGGCAGCCACAATGTGGCCTATGGTCAGGCCCCAATTACTCAACTAATCTTTCGAGTGGGGATTGGGTGAGTTCTGCAGACAAGAAGAATTGGAAGAGCTGAATTATGAGGCTGGCTCTACCTTTGAGGAGATGACTGTTTCCATCATAACTAATCCTGGAGGTGACTTTAATTTATTTAATTATTCTCCTTTAGCTGTGCAACTAAAGCACGTGAACATTTTTTCAAAGGGGTTTTCCTGTTTTATGAAAAGGAGGGCTGACATTGCTAGAGTTTTAATGGACTTGAAGAAATTTACTAGAAAATTGTAGCAGAAGGCCAGTTGCACATGGTTTAAAACTGTCAAGCACTTGCAACTCCCCCACCCAATGGTGAATTTGTTCGAAAAAGTGAGTGAGTTAGATTTTAGATATAAATTAATGAGTAAAATGAACTTTGATTGTACAAATTTGACTAATGAGGAGTTGAATTTAGTTCTGGATTTAAGATCCTCAGGTATTCAGGTTACAAAGCCAGATAAAGGGGTAGTAGTCATTCTAATGGATAATTTGCAGTATACTGAAAAGATGTAAAACATTTTATTTGACAAGGCTTACTGTCAAATATCCAAAGATGAAATTAATGTGTCTTATACCAGAATTAATGTAATATTGTTTGATAGGTTAATGCAACAGCAGATTGATATTAATGAACTTAATTATTTGCAGATAAAAACCCCATGACACCCATAATCTTCAGAATACCATAGATACATAAAGTTCTTAAACACTCTCCCATGCACCAAATTCTTGATGCCAGATGTTTAATAACCTCTTTGCTAGCTAAATTTCCTGATCATCACTTGAAAGAAGTGGTCTAAGATAATGACTATCTTTGTAAGGATTCCTGGGATTTTCTCAGGAAGTGCAATGATCTGGTATAAGACAATATCCTGGTGTGACAGTGATATCATGTATATATAGGTTTACAGTTGTTTAGATAGTGTCTGTGTAATAAAACAAAGCTGCCACAGAGCAAGATTAATTTGTGTACACAATTGTTGGAATTTGTCTTGTATAACAATTTTATTTAAAATGCGCATCAATATTTTCTGTAGCAGAAAGTTGTTGCCATGGGATCAGCTTGTGGGTCACTTTAGGCTAACGTAGTGATGTTGGAATGGGAAATTAAATATGTTTTTAATGGCCCCTTTAAGGAGTCATGGTACCTCTACAAGAGGTACCTTGACAATATATTTATTGTTTGAAAGAGGAAAAAGATAAGATTCCAGCATTTTTAGACTATATTAATGGGATTACTGGTTTCTTTGCATTTTACCCATGATATTGGAGAGAGTAGTTTTTGTTACCTGGATGTTAAATCTTT
This sequence comes from Protopterus annectens, assembly GCF_019279795.1. Taxonomy (NCBI): domain Eukaryota; kingdom Metazoa; phylum Chordata; order Ceratodontiformes; family Protopteridae; genus Protopterus; species Protopterus annectens. Next base: position 615,337,260 of record NC_056735.1, on the reverse strand, counting down.
TGTATGAAATTAAAGGTAGTTCAATTATCGTCCAACCGAGTTTGTGCTGTTTCAGTTTTTAACAGTTTTGGACGTTTTATCAAAATATAAATACATCCCAGAAAAATCCTTCTTCCCTGCCAATAACCCCTTAGTACCACAAATCTGCCATTTTTATAGGCTTATAGGTTCCTAGGTTAATACTTGGCTGCTAATCCAGAAAATCATAGCAGCCTAGCTGCAACATCCTTAGTTGTAGGTACCCATTGATATAATTAATTTATCCCTAGTTTTGTCAACTTTCAATGAGGCCCTAAGTGGCCAAACCTAGGTTGTATTTATGATTGCCAGTCCATTCATCTGGGTTATGCTTAAAGAGCACCACAGCTACTTTGCTTTATTTCCAAAGGAAGTCTATTCCATAAAAGGCAGTTCTCTTGGATAATGCAGCTATCTCTCCAGCAGGTTTTATTCATATTTTAGTGGAAGTTAAGATCATTTGAGGGGGGTACTGAGGGTGTTATACGTTTTGCAGATGTGCGTTACATAGGACTGGTTCCTTTCCAGGGTCTGTAGGCTGGACAAAGGTCAAATCTGAAGAGTCTGTAGGAAACAGAAACGACAGAAAGAGAAAGACAGAGAGACAGAGCTCTTTATAGCAGTCTGGGTAGCTCACCGAAGATATGCCCTTTATTAACTTGGTGAGAAAATGCTGTTGTCTCTCAAGCTGAGTCATATGCTTAGAAATGTACATACCAAAGGGGTCATTATACTGTAGCCTGAGCCTGACGAGGTAGGGATAGAGATTTATGATAACTTCCTTATATCTAGAAGAAATGTCACTAGTGATTAATCTGACAAGGTAAAAGATTGCCTAACAACAGTGGAAACATGATGATCAAGGGATAGTTCATTGTCAAGTATCCATGTCCCTAATGACTGAGTCAACTTTTAAAGGGGTGTCACCTATATGGTAGATGCACGGGTACCCAGTTTTGCCTGAGGACACAATGCTGCATCACTTCATTTTTTATGCAGTGGTGTAGGCACCCCATATTGTTGCATTTTAGTCCCTCCTGAAAATTTTGGAAGTTGGAAGAAAGTTAATGACACCTCTAAGTTCATTGTCAGCTGCAAACATGGTCAGCTACAAGATGTTGATGTCAGCCTTTACATCAGAGAAATAAACACTAAAAAGAGATGCTCCTAGGACCAATTTCTGGGAGACACCACTGGTAACTATTCCTCTTGAACACATCATGCCTCCCACCATAATGGACTGGGTTCTGTAAGTCATCCAGTTCTGCAACATAGTGGGTAACATAAGGTTTTACATATAGTTTGATTAGCTTGTTAATAATGTCAGAATGTGGGATGGTATCACATGCCTTGGTCAGGTTGAGATAGCTGATGTGAACTAATTTGTCTAAGTCTAATGCATCACTTACATGCTGAAATAAGCCCACCAGGTTCAGGAGGCAGGATCTGTCTTTAACAAATCCAAACTAGGTTACTGACCCTCTTCTCCTCTTCCAGCACTATAAAAGACCCCCTTGCAATCAGTATTTTTACCCTCTTTAACTCTGGCCCTAATACTCTGCTAAAAATCCATTCTGGAATTCTTTCTTTGACAAATTCATATGCTCATTTCTATCTAAGTTTGTCTCCTGTAACATTGTTACTTGCACTCTACTCTTCAAAACATAATTCAGTACTTTGTTTCTTTTACAGTGGTGGCTTGTGATATCAGACTGCAGGACTGCAGCCCCCCCAGCTGTGAACCACAATGGTACAGTCCTACAATCCTCCAAATCCTCCATACAAAGTGAATCCGTTCGGCTGCCTTACCAGTCCAGATTCAGCAAGAAGGAAGCAGACTGCTAATTCCCCAGACATCTATGCAGTGCTAACTGCATAGACTGAAAGGGGATCAGACTGCAGAGTCAGCAGTCTTGGACCATTCCAGGAAAGAGCAGTGAAACCAGAAGTGCACATTCTGGTGCAAATGCAAGCTTAGAAAGCTATTGACTCTTGCTGTGGATTACTTTGCAGGTACCAGAAAGCAGACTGTATCAGAAGCAAGTTTGTTGCAGGTTTATTTGTGAGCACAGGATGGGATGGAAAGCTGCTTCAGGTACTTGGAAAGCTGTGCATTTGGCAGGTATGAGATGGGGAGCTGCTGCAGGTCTACGATGGAAAGGTGTGTGTGTGTGTGTGTGTGTGTGTGTGTGTGTGTGTGTGTGTGTGTGTGTGTGTGTGTGTGTGTGTGTGTGTGTGTGTGATGCCCCACTCGGTGAGTACTGGTGGCTAGAGAGAACTCAGGATACCTGCTGGTGGTGCTTGAATCATGTACCTTGGCTACAGGTAACACTAGCCTGAATTCCCTACCCACCACCATTTGTGAAACTTTTGGAGATTTTTGCCTCATATTAAGAAGAAGGAGGAGCATAGGGTGACGTACAAGAGTGGAGGAAGATGCACACAGGTGGATTATATCCTATGTAGGAGGGTCAGTCTGAAGGAGATTGGAGACTGTAAAGTGGTGACAGGGGAAAGTGTAGTTAAACAGCATAGAATGGTGGTCTGCAGGATGACATTTGTGATCAAGAAGAGGAGGAGGAGTGTGAAAGCAGTGCCAAGGATTAAATGGTGGAAGTTAAAAAAGGTTGATTGTGAGGTGGAGTTCAGGGAAGAGTTAAGACAGGCACTGGGATGCAGTGAAGAGTTACTGAATATCTGGGTAACTACAGCAGAGCTAGTAAGGGACACTGCTAGAAAGGTGCTTGGTGTGACATCTGGACAGAGGAAGGAGGACAAGAAGACCTGGTGATGGAATGAAGAAGTACAGGAGAGTATACAGAGGAAGAGGCTGGTGAAGAAGTGGGATTGTCAAAGAGATGAAGAAAGTAGACATGAGTATAAGGAGATGAGACGCATGGCAAAGAGAGAGGTGGCAAAGGCTAAGCATAAGGCATATGGAGAGTTGTATGAGAGGCTGGACACTAAAGAGGGAGAAAAGGACATGTACCAATTGGCTAGACAGAGGGACAGAGCTGGGAAAGATGTGCAGCAAGTATGGGTGATAAAGGATAGTGAGGGAAACGTACTCACAAGTGAGGAGAGTGTGTTGAGTAGATGGAAAGAGTACTTTGAAGGGCTGATGAATGAGGAAAATGAGAGAGAAAGAAGGTTGGTTGATGTGGGGATAGTGAATCAGGAAGTGAAACAGATTAGCAAGGAGGAAGTAAGGACAGCTATGAAGAGGATGAAGAATGGAAAGGCTGTTGGCCCAGATGGCATACCAGTGGAAGCATGGAGGTCCTTAGGTGAAATGGCAGTGGAATTTTAACCAGATTGTTTAATGAAATTTTGGAAAGTCAGAGGATGCCTGAGGAGTGGAGAAAGAGTGTTTTGATACCTATCTTTAAGAATAAGGGTGATGTGCAGAGCTGCAGTAACTACAGAGGGATAACATTGCTCAGTCACAGCTTGAAGTTATGGGAAAGAGTAGTGGAAGCTAGATTAAGAAGGGAGGTGATGATTAGTGATCAGCAGTATGGTTTCCTGCCAGGAAAGAGCACTACAGATACAATATTTGCTCTGAGAGTGTTGTTGGAGAAATACAGAGAAGGTCAGAAGGAGTTGCATTGTGTATTTGTGGACTTAGAGAAAGCATATGACAGGGTGCCTAGAGAGGAGTTGTGGTATTGTATGAGGCAGTCGGGAGTGGCAGAGAAGTATGTAAGAGTTGTACAAGATATGTACGAGGGTAGTGTGACACTGGTGAGGACTGCAGTGGGAGTGACAGATACGTTTAACGTGGAGGTGGGATTACATCAAGGATCAGCTCTGAGCCCTTTCGTATTTGCAGTGGTGATGGACAGTTTAACAGATGAGATCAGACAGGAGGCCCCGTGGACTGTGATGTTTGCAGATGACATTGTGATATGTAGTGAGAGTAGGGACCAGGTTGAATAGACCCTGGAGAGGTGGAGATATGCTGTAGAGAGGAAAGGAATGAAGGTCAGCAGGGTTAAAACAGAATATATGTGTGTAAATGTGAGGGAGGGTAGAGGAATGGTGAGGATGCAGGGAGTAGAGTTGGTAAAGGTGGATGAGTTTAAGTACTTGAGATCAACAGTTTAGAGTAATGGTGAGTGTGGAAGAGAGATGAAGAAGAGAGTAAAGGCATGGTGAAATGGGTGGAGAAGAGTGTCAGGAGTGATTTGTGACAGATGAGTACCAGTAAGAGTGAATGGGAAGGTCTACAAGAGGGTACTGAGACCAGCTATGTTATATGGGTTGGAGACGGTGGCATTGACGAAAAGGCAGGAGTCAGAGTTGGATGTGGCAGAGTTAAAGATGTTAAGATTTGCACTGGGTGTGACTAGGATGGACAGGATTAGGAATCAGTATATTAGAGGGTCAGCTCAGGTTGGGCAGTTTGGAGACAAAGCAAGAGAGGCGAGATTGCATTGGTTTGGACATGTGTTGAGGAGGGATGCAGGGTATATTGGGAAAAGGATGCTATGGCTGGAGTTGCCAGGTAAGAGGAAAAGAGGAAGGCCTAAGATAAGGTTTATGGATGTGGTGAGAGAGGACATGCAGGCAGTTGGTGTGAAAGAGCATGATGCAGAGGACAGGAAGAAATGGAAACAGATTATCCGCTGTGGTGACCCCTAATGGGAACAGCCGAAAGAAGATGATGATGATTTTGTTCTGTTCTGTTCCTTGTAAAATCTGTGGTTTCTGAGTGTTTAATCTCTTAAATAGTTGATGGTGCAGTGGTAGCATTGTTGTCTCACAGCTAGAGGTTCTCTGGTTTGATTCTTGGCTGGGGTGCCTTCTGTGTGATGTCTGCATGTCCTGTTTTTGTGGGTTTGTTCTGATGTCCTCCCATGTTACAAAGACATATGTCTGCAGTATTTCTCCCTGGGCTTCTGCTGAAAATTAGCTTTTGTTCCAAGTCAGACTTTTCTGGTTAACAAATGTTAAATAAAACTGACAGGCATTTGAATTTCAGACTTCATATTCTACAGAAAGTACATAGTAACACAAAACCTTTTATTCTAGCAATTTTCTAAGTTTATAAGATGAATATTTGAAATTTGTCCCTAATTTTGGGACTGCATTCCCCCATTATTGGCTTCGTCCAGGTTTTTTGTACTAAGGTTAAGAGCTATGGTGAGAACTGAATTCACTGAATATGTTTGAGGGCTGTATTCCCCCATTACTGTCTTTGTCCAGGTGTTTTTTTTTTTTTGCTAAGAAGTTGACAGCTATGGTGAGAAATGAATTCACTAAATGGTAGCCATTTAAGTTTCAGTCTTCCTCTCTTTCACAGTATAGCTGAACTGGCATAGTGGTATGTTACTCTGTTTTGCATAGGGTCCTGGTTTCAAGACTTGGCAGTGAAATGCATGGTGGTAACATAGCATTTTATTCTAGCAACTTTCCAAGATTAAATAAGCAATGTTTAAAATGTGTCCCTGGTTTTTGGGCTTTTGTTCCTCCCCAATACATTTTGGCATTTTCCAGATTTCTTGTGCTGCAAAGTTGAGAGATACAGCTGAGTGTCAAGTAGATTTTACAAGGAGCTGAGAGCTGCAGGGGAAAAGAAGTTTAGTGCTGCTTATGCTTAGACTGCTTGCATTGTTAATAGCAGAACAGGTAATGTACTTGCTTTTGATGCAGAAGGCTGTGGATTCTACTCCCACAGTATGTAGATGCATTGCTGATATTGTACTGTGTTGTAAATGGGGTGGATGCTGCTATCTTGAGAATTTCCTCTTTGGCGAAGATACTTAGTAATTATGAACCCGCCCGTTATTTGCCATCCATTCCCTATTACCAGCTTATCATTTTTTTAATGTAATATATGCAATTTATTCCTCAAGAGCAACAGACACTTTATTTGTAGATGAAACAATGAAATATAAAGTTGTTTGCTAGCAGCAACCTCTTCATTAGTTACAGATATTTGTAATGTGGAATTATTTAGATGACTTTTACTTCCGTAGAGATTGTGCATATTTACTGATACTGGTGGATTGTAGACGTCTGAGTAGACTTTGATGATGGAAATGTTCTCAACTGGGCAGTTTTGTCATTATTGGTGCATGCATTTTGTTTTATTGTTGACTGGAAAAATGTTCAAAACAATAAATTTAAAACACCCTCTAACAACTGTACTGTATTATACAAGGAATATAATTTAATGCAATCAGGAAGGTGCATCACAGAACACATGTATGTTTTGTGTGCAAGGGGCCTGTCATTTAAAAATAGCCCAAAGTTAATCTTTATCTGCCACGAGCCAAATGTATTTTCTTTGGATGTGGGTTTCAATGCTGTTTCAATGAATGCGAGTTTCAAGGCAGAGAAGTTTTAATGTTAAGTCTGTTTTCATTGTGAGAGTGCTGTAAAATGCAAAATAAAACTTTCAAATGAAGTCCAAATCATCGTAGAAGTAAAGCATTATGCACATTAGTGTTTATGGTAAATGGAGTGAAATAGCCAAGTAATGGTTCATTGGAATGGCTGCAGGGGGAGGCTCCATTCAACCATGATTTTGTGAGGGGGAAGGCCGGCAAACTCAAAGACAGCCCTGGCTGAACTATACCTCTCAACTGTCCAGATTTTCAAAGAATTAATAGATTTTTGCTTCTTATTTTGGTTTGTTCCTCATAAAATTTGTGGTTTTCTGGCAAATCATTTAGGAATTAAGTCACTAAATAATGACACACACTGAGTTTCAGACTTCATAACCTTCAGAAAAATGCATGCTAAAGCAAGACCTGTTATTCTATCAACTGTCTCAGTTTATACAAGAGCAATTTTTAGTATTGTTTATATGTTCCCCCAATATATTTGGCCTTGTCCAGATTTCCTGCATTAACAGGTTGAGAGGTATGTGCAAATAAATTGATTTATAGAATTAGGCATATCTAAACCTCTCAACTGTCCCCAATTTTGGCTCAAAATGTTGCTCTTCCCCTAATAATCCTTCTGCAAAATGGCAATTTTGGAAGAAAACATGGAGGGTTTACAATTAATAAATAACTGTAATAATTATAGATTACTTTTATTTCAGAGATGCATTTAGATTCTTTTATTTTGTCAGCTGCTCAAGTTAGTAGTACTAATATTAAAAATGTGTTCCTTCTTTGACAGGTTCCCAGCTGTATTGTGTGGCTATTTTATATTTTTGCATCGCATTTTTGGCCCATTTTTCATAAAATTGTGTTTTTTGGCAAATTAGTGGTAAATCATTAAAGACTGAAGTTAGGAAATAATGACAGACATTTGAGTTTCAGATTTCATAGCCTTCAGAAAATCCATACTAATACAAAACCTACTATTCTATTATCTTTCTAAGTTTATAAGAACAATATTTAAAAATTGTCCTTATTTTTGGGCCTTTGTCTCACTTTTGTGTATGGCTTTGGCCAGATTTCTTGCTTTGAAGTTGAGAGGTATGACAAATGTGTCTGGGCCAAGCACCCCACTCCCCCATGTAGTGACTCTGGATGTGTCCAAGCAAGGCAAGGAGCAGTTATGCTGTGTAAATGTGCAGAGTATCCCCCCATCCAAGGCAGACACAAGTACTACAGTAGCTTTTCATCTGTCCTTAATGTTGCAGAATGTTCTGGTTTCTGTCATATTTTTATACTGTTGATTTATGCTTATTATTATTCAGAAAGTACCTGTTGCTCTGTGTTTAAGTAGAAATGCTTTAATGACCATCAGGTAAGCTTGTCTGAGATTGTAATATGCAAATAAGCTTTAATAAACATACTGTTAAAGAACTGCCACCATTGAAAGCCTTTGTGCTGTTGCCTTGCAGAGAATACTTACATAACTAGATAACGTATAAGACTTGGGTACTGAAATGCATATGACAGTATTTGTAATAAAGGACAGGATTACATTATTTTAAGAAACTCATTACATTTGTCGGAGACTTGCAGTCATCTTTACAGGATTTACCTGTAAACTAAACAGAATGCCAATCTATCATGTGTGATCCATAACCTCTGCAGTAATCCTTTAAGCAATGTATCTTGAGCTTGTTTCTTGTTTGCTTTTCATTTTTTACTTTGATCATGTTTTCCCCATTAAACAAGTCGATAGTTGTTGTCAGGCAGCAGGTCTTTTTTGGATAAGAAACATTTTTACAAGTAAGGGTATCACAGAGATTGCTACTTTCAGCATGTTACTTGGTACTTTAATAAAGCTGAATATAAATTATAATTAGAACTGCAGTGCAAGGAGAAGTGGTTTGAGTTGAGTGCTGCTTGTTTTTCTTATACTTGATTTTGACTGGCATTCCAGTAATGCATTGAAAAAGTAATTTATTTTTTCATGCCTCACAACCTTTTTGTTTCCATTTAGATATTAAGTAAGCTGTCATGCAGCCAATGCATTGAAATATTTTTTTTCTTCTACACTTCATTTTGTCTTGATTGGACTCTCATAATGACGGTTTGGCACCCAGGGCAACGTATTTAATTAAAGTTGCACTTTCTGTGGTTTTGAGCATAGCTCCCCCCTCTTTTTAGTTGGCCGCACCCTTTCCCATTGATCCCACCCATTCAGCTGTCTCTTGCAACCCCCCTTTGATTTGAAGTCACCAGCCGCCACTGTTCTTGTCCATACCTACAATGCCATTTCATGATATAAGTGATAAGGAAGTCAATCTAAGAAGCTATTACTTTCACATATTCTACATGACAGTATTTCAGAATATCTGTCTCTAACTTGCAACTTGCATGTGAACATCAAATGTCTGGCAGGGTGATCCTATATGCAGCTGTGGCTTCTCTTTTCTAAACTGATGTCACATTCCCACAGACTTTTTGCTTTCATAAAAGTTCTCAATAAACAAAAGCTATGAACATTTTCATTTTAACCCTGCCCAACCCCTTTTAACTCACAGCAAACAAACAAAACTATATAAAAGTTTCAAAAGGAGAAATTATCCCTATATGTAAGGGCACTTCACCCAAACAGACAGCTACACCCACAGGCTTTACCTATTCAAATTTTTTTTTTATCTTGCTGGAAGTGCATGTTGGAGCCTGTGATCCCTCTTGCATTAGCACCATCCATTCTTGTCCCTTCATGATCTCCCTTGCAGATGTGAAAAACAGCTTGTATGCTTTCAGTTACTTGATTTTTAACCTTACAAAAGTGTGTACTAACTACCCTTAAATGAATTAACTAGATAGTACACTACTCTGTTTTATACTGACATGCTAAATGCTACAAGGAATGTATCGACATGCAAAAGTATTCCAATTGATGTGTCAGATTTCGTTTTCAATTAAATGTTTGCCAGCTCCCCTTTAAGTGTTAATTATAGTGTTTCCCATACAAAAGTCCCAGAGTTCATTGTTTTCTAATTTCCTAATAAATTGCCTGTGGCAGTAGACTAACTGTTCACATCTGCAGGGCTTTGCTGGTGAAGAATAATCAAGGACCTTAATAACAATGACAGAGGAAACCTCCAAACACTGGACCAAATTCAGCTTTGTCAAGTACAGGTCATGGCTACTGAATATAGTGGATTTCTTTTAGAAAGTCATTAAGGCCATGGATGAGGGTAAAACAGTACATAATCCCTACCTTCACCTGGCCAAGTTATTTGACACTATTCCTTCATTTAGGTATTATAAATACACTCACACAACTGGACAAAAATCCTCATGTCACCAGATTTATAGCCATTTCGCTCAAAGACAGAACACGTGTGGTTAAAGTGGGTGAATCTAGATTCAGCAAGAGGCCAGTTACTAGTGGTTTGCCACAGGACTCGGTGCTGGGACCATTTCTGTTTGGAATCTACTTCTCTTTAGCCAATGCTAATGTGGATAGCCCCTGGATGACAAAGTTTGTTGACTACTGCAACTGGGGCATTCACTGAATACCCTAACAATGTAGATATCTTTCAGGAAGGTTTAGGTCAGACAAATGATTGGTGCCAGAATCAATACCTAAAACTTAATGTGAAAAAATGCATTATCATAACCTTTGGGAGGTCAGAATACCCTTGCAAATTACAAAATTAATACCTCTAAGAGTAGACTCAGAGCTGAGAGTTCTAGGGAAAGAGATAGACAGTAGCCTGAACTTTGACTTTCATGTGTCCAAAGTGGTGATGGAGTCCTTCTATGTGGCACAACTTATAAGCAAAGGTATGACATCCAGATCCAAGGAAATGATAGTCCCGTCTTACTCAGCCCTCATTAGACCAATAATCATATAGAATGCACCATTTGACATATACTTGACTAGGCACTTATAGCAGCTGGAGTGATCACAGAGGTTCCTCACAAAGAAAACACTGGGTGTAAACAACATGTTCTATGCAGACAGTCCAAAAGACCTATCATTTTTACTCTGTCTCCTACTGACTATTAAGGTGTGACCAATGTCTAACCTACAAGGCAATCACAAATCCAGCCTTGATGGAGCTGCAACACATCTGCAAGACAAACAGACAACAGTCACCAGATCTAGAGATCTAAACCCAGTCAGTGAATCAAACAAAACATGTTGGAGAGACAGATATGTGTCACAGAGATTACCCCTTCCTTGGAACAGGCTTCCTATTCACATTAAAAAGAGTCCTTCAAATGCAATTTGAATCAATGGATGGGGAATCACAAATTCATACCTGAGGTAGTGTTTATGTCCCTTATAGGGAGGGTCAGTTAGTAAAATACTCAAGGCATGTGCCCAGACCTATGCCATCTTCTTGCCCCTAGAAGCCATATATTGGGTAAAATAAGGTTGTACTGGCTATGCTTGTAAGGGCTCTTAATCCATTAGCCTAGTAATCTCCTATGAACCTATGAAAAAAAAAGTACTCTCCTTGGTCCTCTTTAACAATACTAACATCAATTATACCAGTCTGTTGACCTTCTGTTTGCAATGCTCTGAGTACCACTTAACTGGAAGCTCTTCTTTATCATTTTTTTATTATTTACAAAAAATAACTCAGTAAGGATCACTTCATATAACCTTCCTATTCTAAACCTATGTTTTCTTAAGTTCTATGCCACACAGCCTTCTAGCTACACAAAAACAATCTTGGTATAGTTATTCTCCTCTAGTTAAGATCAGGCTTTCAGTTAGTAATTTCTTGTCTCTTGTCTTGACAACACTTTTGTGAATAAAACTGCATCTCTCCTCCTACTCATCTTGGCAGTTTCTATCCTCCCACATTGCATTACTTCTCCTACTAGTCCTCTGAGAATATGACAAACCTAATTAAGCTACAGTGCCTCATGTGTCTTCACTGTTTTTTAACTTCCATTAGAAGCTCTCCCATTCCTCTTGCCACTACCTGCAGCATTTGACTTAATATTAGTTATCTGCCATTTATTTACTCTACTCTGTAACCAAGTAACATGAATTTTATTCTAATCTCATGCTTTATTTTGACAAAACTGTTGTTCTTCATCCAAGGCAAACTAATTAGATCTCCAGCCAAAGGAAACATCATCACACCCCTAATCTAATGTCTAGTGTGAGTTTACTGTTTATTATAGTACATTTTACTAAAGGTAGATCTACAAAAAAGCTGTAAAATGGTAGGGCATCCTTCATATGACAATGAACTACAGTTATTGCCTACATTCTAGTAAATATAAGCCAAGAATATTTTTCCCAGGTTATCTGGATCTTGTTGGCATCTGGGAATAGGAGTCAAAAGTCTAAAAATACACAAAAGTACAACCTTTAGATTTTTTTGTTGAGTTTGTGGGTTGACCAAAATAAAGCCAAAGTGCTGAATTCAGTTATGACTAATGGCGTACTTATAGATGAGGCATCAGCATGTTTAGTTTATAACAATAATGAACATTATACCATGACCCCCCCATTAATATTCCAAAACGTGCATGCTGATTGGCCAGCGTGCACGTTGTAAATCGACTTATACTAATGGAAAAAGGTCCGGTCGTCCAGACTTTTTCCATTAGTATAAGTCTTTTTTTAAAACACTGTCTCGCTATGTTAAAAGAGTTTAACATAGCGACACAGGTTTAAAAAAAGCAACAGAGATCTCCGTTGCTTTTTTTAAAGCTGTCTCGCTATGTTAAACTCCTTTAACATAGCGACACAGTGTGTAAAAAGCAACGGAGATCTTGCTTTCTCCGTTGCTTTTTTTTTAAACCTGTCTCGCTATGTTAAATGGGTTTAACATAGCGAGACAGCTTTAAAATAAGCAACGGACATCTCCGTTGCTTATTTTAAAGCTGTCTCGCTATGTTAAACCCATTTAACATAGCGAAACAGTAAAAAAGCAATGGAGATCCTTCTTTCTCTGTTGCTTTTGGCCACAGCTCTGATGTACTGCGTAGGCATGCGCAGTACATCAGAACTGTCGCGGATGCCAGACAGCTGCGGAAGGGCAGCAAAGAGGCATTATACAATGCCATTATTTAAGAAAAGTAATTGTTTCTTTTCTTAAATAATGTCATAGTATAATAGCAATAACCCACTTCTGGGTGTGGGTAATGCGGGATTTGCCCTCGGGACCAAACCACGCCAACCGTGGGTAAATCCCGCATTACCCACACCCAGGCGTGGGTTATTGCTATAGTACTGAATGTTCCACCAGGGCACCTGTACTAGAAAGTGACAATAGTAAATGTTTCTGTCATCTGGCAAGTAACTGCAAAATGACAAATGATTTATTAGGCAATAGTATTGCTAGAGTGATATGATGTTTGATGAAACTTATAATCAGTCAAAGTATAAAAGGAAAAAGAAAGCTCTTGATTCCATTTACCAAGCTTCATCACAATATGTTTCTGTATTAGATTTCAGATGCAGTTAGACAACCTTGACAATATCCTTTACTTAAAGAAAGATCCTTCTTATCTATATTTGTTCCAAGAAACTGTTTAGAAATGTTAAGGATTGTAAATTGAGTGACATTATTACCAAAAGTGTGTATATGAAAAAAGATAATATGTTCCACTAATGTATTTACCAATACAGCTACAGTCAGATTTTAACTGAACTTAAAAAGTGTCAAAAAAATGTAATGGATGGTAGTAACTGGATGAACTAAAATGGGAAAGAACATTTACATTTAAAATCCTTCAATTTCTTCAGTAACAAAAATAGTGATTAATGAATTATCTGGTTCTCACAGGTTTCTGACACAATCAAGTCATAACAAGCACATAGATGTGGCTCTGAATCAGCTCTGAATTATCATTTATATAAAGAATCCAAAATATGCAATTACTGTTATAACAATTAATCCATACTTGAACAAATGTTGCTTTTCTAGATCAGTAATTTAATTCATAAGTACTGTACACCCACTGTTAGAACATGACAAAGTTTTCTTGCTGACTCACATAAACTGTCTGCCAAATATGATAATACTAGCATTTGATATACATTGAAAGGCAAAAATCTACTTTCTTTAAAAAATATCACATCTGACATGAGCTTGAATTTTAAGAAATTGATTCTTCCCAGTATCAACAGGTTCAAATAATGACAATTTTGGCTAGGGAATCATCTTTTTATATGCCACTAAAATCTGATCTTGAATGTGTTTAGTAAATCTGCTGAATATTCCTAAGATGTTTCAGTTTTGATATTACTCCTTCTCCTTTTACATAGGCGTTCCACTTTTAAGCCGGCAATTTTTATGCAAAGATTAGGAAAATGCAAAATAATACATAACCTTTTAACAGAAAAAGGTTCTCTAGTGAATTAGGAATATTAGATAGAGCTAATAATTAATTATCTGTGTGAAGACTGGTAGAGATGGGTGAAGGCTGACAGCCTAGCCAAATAGAATTTGTTACATAATTCTATCATTTGTAAATATGAATGTGAATCACAGGCTTGTTGCCTTAAATGAAAAAATGCTGTTACAAAAATGTGGCAACAGTGCTCTCTACTGACCCAATAAAAACATGGTGTGACCCTTTTATATAAAGTCAGTTCCAGCCGGGCTAGATGAAGGCTTCCTGCCTATTGTTTTAAGGCTAAAGTTAATGACCAGAATTTACATGTGGAATGTCCTTTATTGCTCTAAGTGTAAAAAAATGTAAATGCAGTTTCTGTCAGCCTGGGAACACCAGGAAAGCTTTAAATGATGTAATGTTTTATCAGAACTGCACTTTCAATTTAAACAGTGAGAACCAGAGAATAAAAAACATTTTTGTCTTGAACATCCAACTCAGCACTGCCTTATATTTTATGTAAGTAAGTTATTTTAGAAGTGTGTTTTCTTGTAGATAGCTAGAAGTTAGAAAGATTAGACTAAGTGTTTTTCTGTGATGTCAGAACTGTACTACTGATTTATTTTAAGTATTTCTGTGTGATCTCTGAACTCTTGACTAGCACTGTCTGTGTATATAGTAGAACGTATTGTCTTGTGGTTTTAATTATTTATTATTACATATTTTAAAACCTTTTAACTGTGGCTGGTTTGTGTACAGATAATTTAAGCTCTTAAGAGCATGCTTTTGGTAAAATTGAACAAAGCCACTCTAATAGCTTTAGCCATGGGCTATACTACCAATTGGATAATAATATCGCATAGTAATAATTGGACACCATTTTAAGGGCCTTTGAGTAGCTGATAAATATTAGTGGGTGGTGGCAGTTGGTACTACCATATAGTCTGGAAGAAAGGGGTACAGCTGGAGAACCTGTGCCAGCCTTCCCCAGGAGTGTCTGTGTGGTTGTATAAACTCTTATCTCAAAGTGCAAGTGTGTGTATGTCAGCTACTTGGGCAGGGACATGAAGCACTGGTTGGACAGAGAGGGTGCTAGCGGTATTAGCTTGTCCACTAGGCTGAGATCTGGACCCTTTAGCTGTGCCATTGAGGAGTTTTATTGGGGACCTGGGGAGCAAGGGAGCGACCAGCCCCAGACTGACTGTGATCTCTGTGTGCTCTTAAGGGAAATTGCACATTACTGTGTGTATTTATTATCCTTCCCTCATATATGAGACACCTTCTTTGGTGTTAATGGTGAGGATTGAGGCTCCTTGATTGCTGGGCCAGGGCATGGGCATCACAATCTGTATGACCTACAAGCTGGAAGACTACATTATTGATGGTAACTGTAGTTTTCCCTTTATTTTACTGAATAGCCTTGAGAGATTCAAGGCTAAACTAGTTAATGTTGGTTAGAGGGAGTACAGCATTCTCTAGCATCCTTCCTTCACTAAGTTATAGTGGAACAGCAATGATTTATAGTAAGGAAGTATGAAGTTTAATTAAATAATATAATAGACAGTTTATGACATTTTCATTTTTAGTAAGCAAACAAGACATCTGTTTTACCATTTATCTTCCATGCACCAATGACATATGATGCTTTTTTATATATTTTATTTTAAATGCATGGCAAAATAAATTGTAGAGTGTAGAAGACATAGATCTCAATTGGTATGTATCAGAACTGACTTGGACAAATAATCCTTGTGATATATATATATATATATATATATATATATATATATATATATATATATATATAAAAGAACATAATGACCAACATATTTACCACAACTTTTAGAGTTTACGCTCAGTAAAGATATCGGGCAATAGTTTCCTATCCTATTTATGCATCATTAACCTCTGGTGGCTTATGCAAAATTGTTACTTCTGCATACCTAATTATTGTTACCACATTGTACAATTTTGATTGTGTTACTTTTTGAGGATCAGCTGCAGTAGTGTTTTTTCTCAACCACAGTCCATGTTTCTCTTATAATTACAGTGTAACTGGACAATGATTATTTTATTGCTACCAGAATTTTGAAGACTCAGAGAGTGTTTATCATCTATTTGGATTCATTTTTTTTTATTCTGCATCAAAAATAATAACCTTTATAAGATTTAAAATTTAGAAGATTCTAGGTTCTGACAGATTAGCAGTACTCAAGGATCATAAGTCCACACACTTCAAGTCCACTGCTTTATTTTGAAGAAAAGCAGTTTCCATTTCTTTTACTTTTATGCTGTAGAATGCATTTTCTACATGCAGTTTATATATTTTGGAGACACTCTTTTTATTTTCTTCCTTCATAAGCTGTACTGTTTAATCTGCTTTGAATGGTTTACTTTTAACTTTTCTATTTTACTTGAGGTTAATTCCATTTTTATTTCCTGCAGGCTGTTACTTATTAAGTTGTTATGATTGTAGCCCAGAACAAACTGATAGTCTGAGATAGTTTACTGTTAACATTTAAAGTTTGAGCCTCATTATTTTACATTAACTTTAAAACTGTTGAGACATTTGTTCTCCTTCTGTACATTGCACCTCAACTACTACTAAAACTTCAGAAAAGGAACAAATATATTTTTCTGTGTAGTTGAAAACATCTTCTTTTCTAGGGCTAGAAAAGACCATTCATAGCATTTTCTTGTGATGTCACATGTTACACTATAACATTGACCCTCTACAGAGTCACTTGACAGGGTAGTGACAGACTTTACAGCTGTTTCATAGGTCTCTCCACCCTTTGTAGTTTCTGCTTTTTAGGATTCTACTGAAGAGGACTAAGTAGACAGCAACATACTTTTCATTAAAGTGACAAATGATCCCTTGATTGATAAAACTGCTAAATATTTTCCCAAACTACTTACAGATCCTGATTGCAGTGTTTACCCTTGACATAAGTTTGCTCCATTTTGGAATTGAGATAATGAACTAATCATAACAATGGGCATTTAGAAGTATTTAAATTTGTTAAAAATAATTTTAGCAGCCACTCTTAAAGAAGTATTAGTATTACCAAATTTTCTTTTAGCAGTCCATTTACTCCCTCAATAAAAATGATTTTAAAGCAAGATGATCTACATTTTGGTGCCAGTTGTTTCATACATGGATGCAAAGAGTCTGCTCTAACTCAGACACTCCCATTCCACCATTAAAGTCTTACTCTCCAACTTACCCCTCTGTAGATAATCACAATTAATGACAGGCATATGTCATAAAGATACAATAACACGGTATCAATTTTGAGATGTTTTTGCTGATTTGACTGTAGGTAATCACAACTGTCATGAATCTAAATGCTAACTTAGGGAGAACTGTTCACTTATGTAGGCTGAGTTTTATATCTACCGTAGGGACTGTATGGACATGGGTTTTAGTCTAAAGCAATGATTATTTTTGTTTCAACATTCAAATTAATATTGAAGATGTAGAGGTAGTTCCTTTCCTGGAACACTGGTTACTGCAAGAATTCATATGTTCTCTGTGTACCATGAGAATGTAGTTTTATCTGCACTTGCATTCTTAACAGAAGTGTTTTATGTTGCATTTGTCTGGCATGAACAATGCTTTACAGAAATAAGGCCAAACTTAGTCAAAGAGTGGAGTCTTTAAGCTTTTGGAATGTCTTACATGTGCAGTACAGATGATCATGTTTTAATTAAGCAATTGAGCCACATACAATGGGAAAAGACACTGACACAGAAGTATACAATGCAATATATCAACATTTGTATATATAAAAATCCAAGAGAAGACACTCATGAATCAGCCACCAAGTAAATTATGTCTGTAGTTAGTGATTTTTATGCAGATTTCATATATGCAAATATCAATGGTCCTATGGCTTCTAAAATAATAAAATAGACCAAGTGCAGTTAGAGTATTTGGTAATGCAAACATATTAAGACTGGTAAATGTTATATAATTGATTAAAACATTTGATCGTGGGAACCCTGGCCCCAGCACTCAAGGAGTAACTTCATCATCTCCATCTGTGGACTCCGGGACCTCTTCTTTATCAGTTAGACTCAAGTCACAGGTGGCTTCCTGATTGGGAGATGGAGAAATGAAGGGGCATAATCCACTTGCCTCTCCTTGGAAGGGCAGGGATCCATGTGCATTCACAGGCACTTTAGTTGGTGTAATGTCCCCAGTGGAGACAAGAAAGTCCACAGTTTGTATTCTGAGGGAATGGGTAGAGAGAACAGTCCATGTGGAAGTGGTAGACCACCTTTCCTGTTGGAACATTGCACATCTGTCCCGAGAATCTAACCAAATCTGCACAGTTAGAGGCAGGGCGAAAAAATGTGAGCTATGCCATCTGCTATCTAAATGTTCATCTTTCACAGCTGACCCTGTAAAATGGATATGTCTTCTACAACTTGTAAACTATAACATTGATATATACTGTATGTTCCTGAATAGTAAAGATTCCCTAAGTAAGGACTGCATAAACCAATAAATCATGCAAAAATGTAAGCATTTGCAAATTATTTGTGACAAAGGAAAGATGTACAGTTGTTTTAAAGATAACAGTCTTGTCACAGTATAGGGGTGTGGGTATCTGGATTAAAATCTCTTGTATCTTAGCATAACTTCTCAACAAATATTATAAAATGACTTCCAAGATGGCTGCACAGTGAGTGACAGCTTAATTTTAGCTCTCCCATTGGGAAAACAGAAACTCAGAAAAGAGAGCTAGTGAATTTGTCTTTTTGGATAAATATCACTTACTGGCTAGTAAGTGCACTGCCTGGATGCCAGCAATGAAAACATTCGGAGAACCTGAAAAAACTCAGTCACAAAAGGTGATGAGAAAACACTGGCTGGGAAGAATCCAGCAACTGTTCAGCAAAAAGCAGTTTGAGCTGCAGCTCTTGTGCAAGACATGCCCACCATCATCTAGATGAAAAAAATAAGTCAAATGCAGAGCTGGTTAAAATAAATCAAACACTGAAAGATTATATCAACTCAAATTAAAAAAGCCTAGAAAAAATGGAAGAATCATTAAATGGATATTCAGATGAGCTGATAAAACTGCAAAAAATCAGAGGTCAAAATGAAGAAAAGGCTGGCTGAGTGTAAGAAATTTCAAAAAATGGTAGAATTATAGGATATGGAAAACATGTGATTTTCTGCTATAGCAGAGAAAGTGGAACGAGCAGACTATATGAATGTCATGAAAGCAGAAATAATCAACTGGACTGGTATTCCAAAGTAGGAGTTGTTAATTGAAAGGACACATTGTGTGTATGCTCCAAACCTGGCCACAAGAAAGCAGCCAAGACCTGTAATAGTAAAGATTCAAACCTACAAGCAAAAATAGTTGATTTTGGAAAACGTGAGTTATATGGACAAAGTACTAAAAACTGGAGACATTAGACAGTTTGGAAAAAATGTTTACCCACTATACACTAAGCAGAAGAGGAGTAAATTAATTTCAGTAATCAGGGAATGTCAAGAAGCAGATGTAATATTCAATCTGCTGTATCTAGCTATATTCAGAATATTTTTTCCTGGAGGTCCAAGGTCATTTTTTGCAGAACATGCTAAGGAGGAAACAAAAAGTTTGTCCAACAAAAAGTGAGTTATCAAACAGAAAGGGATTCTACTTCTTACTCTTCTGATAATAGAGCTCACTGATAGACTATGCCAATGTGAAACCTTTGCCAATGTTCCAAAGGAAAATGCTTGATATTCAGAAAAAAAGCACAGGAGTTGTACATAAGCACAAGCAGCACACTGTAAATGAACCAGAGACTGGATTTGGGAGATGGAGATCAACAGGAAGAAAACCAGCAACTCAGAAATTAACAAATAAATGTTGGATTCCAAAGTATCAATCACATTTGTGAAATATGATGGAAGAAGAAAACCTGGAAACATTGGACTTTTTAACTTGTTAAAATTGTAAGGGACTCCAAAGCATATGCCCTAATTTATGGCTTTAATATTTGGAAGAATATTAAAGAGAGGGGAATAGGAAGGAAAGGTGGAATTGTAAGTAAAACTAATTTTTCTCTTAACAGTATTTTTATAGAACATGACATATACTGCATGCTATAAAGTAAAGCTTTTTTTCAGTTATTTTTGTGTGTAATATGAATACTAAAGTAAACAGGTGCCCCTCTTTTTCCCCTTCTTCTTTCTTTCTTCTTGCCTAGTTTTAAGAAATGTAAGCACTGCAATGTAAAAAGAGAAGAAAGCCAGGACAAAATGGTGCTTTATATGTAAAACTGAGATGCACTTTTTTTTACTTTTGCATAGGGAATGGCTAGATTAAGGCACTTGGCTTGATCTAATACATTTTAAGGGGAAGCAAGTAAACATAAGAACACTGAATATAATGAAAAGTTTTCCTGTAGCAAATAAATATGCAACATGCAAAGTTTGTATCAGAAAGCAACTATGCATCTGGTTCTCATGTTTCTATGGAGAGGATCTTATAAGATGGCAATAAAAATATAACACTTCTTTCTTCCAGTGGCTGTGAGATAATGTTTTCTGAAAGTATTCAAGCTGTTTTTTCTAAATCAGGGAGAGGAATGAAGATAAGGCAAAATTTTAGGTTAATTAAAGCCTATGAGGGTGGCTGTCAGTCTAGGAAAACTGTTCCTACTAGGAGGGTTTGACTTTATTATTTGAAGATGTATATATTTTTTTATGTTTGTGTTATGTTAATGGTTCTGGGGTTGTTCTAGGGTGTGTTTTTTTTTTGTATGAGGGTTTTCATTAAAACAAAAAGTCTTCTAAGATGTGACATTGGTTCAAATGGATATGGCAAGAAACAACCATATAAAAGATCAATCTACAAACATTAGTATATGCATGTAAGACAAAAGCTGAAACTAGAAATTAAAAATATATATATGTCATGCATAATAGGTAAGAATAGCAACTTCTTATCATAATGAAAACCCTTTCTATATTATCTTTAAGTGTCAATAGTCTCACAGATATATACAAACAGAAAGATTGGTTACCTATTTTAAAAAAAAATACAGAGTGCAATCAGTTATGTTACAACAGACACTTTTGGAAAGAAATGAGCATGTGCATTTGAAAAAAAAAAAGGATTTCAGGATGGTCATTCAGTGGAATATCTGGTGCCAAAGGAAATGGGGAATACTCATATTAATTGCGAGAGGAGATCCTATAGTGAAAGAAGAGGGGAAAAATATAATAATGGTAGACTTATAACAAAGGAGCTACCGGCAAGGGAGGAGGATTACTCTGTAATATATTTATATTCCACCTAAAACTGCTACAATGGAGCTTAAGCAAATCCTGGGAGAAATGATTAGCAGGAAATATTGCTTATAGGTAGGCAGTGGAATTTGGTTTACAGCAGTGAGGATGTAGCTTGGGGCCTAGAAAGAAAAATATAACAAAACAGTGAAGATTTTTGAAGAACTTTATGAAAATGTTTGGTATGGAAGATGTGAATTCAGTAGTCGGAGTTCGGAGAAAATTTACATATTATTGGTAGACAAAAATTATATTTCACAGGAATATGTCCATTTAACTGAAAGTTTTGATATGCATCTAATAATTATTTCAGATCATACACCAATGATAACTAAAATAAAAGATTTATTTGGAGGGACTGACAAAGGTTAAGTATTGCAGAACAAGAAGGAATCTCACAAGAAATTTTTGCAGTTGTTGAGTGCTGAGAGAATATATGCATGCTGACTTTAAGATTGCTGTTAAGCAACTGAAAGGAAAATAACTATAGATCCGAATATCTGTACAAAGCAGATAAAAATAGAACTTGTTATGGAAGAGTTAAATATGCTGCTATCAAAGGTAGGCTGGCTCTAAATTAATAATAGGGATAGGAGATGAGCTAAAAAAATGGAGTATAAATGAATCTACTGGAAAGTTTCTATAAATAGATGGTATCTGTGGAAGTTTGAAAAAAGCTAGAGACAAACTTGTCTCTCCAGCAGGTTTTGTTGATATTGCATATTAAATGTATGCCTATTGAGCAGATAACGTGTGAGCAGTTAGACTTATAGATATGGAGCATCTCTACTAGGGCATGGTCTGATATTGCCTTATAGGTGAGAAACAGATCACCGCTGAACAGTCTGTTTGATCCAGCTTCATATAGGTGTATTTCAATACTAAACCATAATTATAATGCGTTTATGTCTATAATGGCTAAAAGAAAGGCAAAGGTGATGCCAAAACTGATAGATATCGATCAGTGTAAATTTGTGCAGGGAAGACAAACATTTGACAACATTAATAGAATAACAATTATCCAAATGGAAGCAGAATGTAAGAAAATACCACTATTGTTGTTGGGTCTTGATGTAGAAAATACATTTGACAGAGGAAGCTTGGATTTTGAGATTATGGCAATGGAAGCATTTGCATTCCCTGATTGATTAGAAGGATATATGAGTGACTGGAGTCAAAAATTAAAGTGTGTGTGTATGGGGGGGGGGGGGTCATCTCTGATAAGTTCTATTTGAGCAGAGGAAACTGGCAGAGATGTCCTCTTTCCTCTTTGTTATTTGCATTATATTTGCCATCATTGGCAAAGAAAGTAAGTGACACAGAAGTCCAAGGATATAATTTGTATGGTAATCAAGAAAAGTAGCTATTATTTGCAGATGGTGTGACGCCCACACCCTGACCCAGCAATCAACGAGCCTCAAACCACACCACTAACACCAGTGAGGGAAGTCTTATATAGAAGGAAAGGATAACAAATACACACAGTAAAGGGGGATTTCCCTTAAGAGCACACAGAGATCACAGTCCGTCTGGGGATGGTCGCTTCCTTGCACTCCAGGTCCCCAAAAAGACTCCCCACTAGCACAGCTATAGAGTCCAGATCTCAGCCAGCTGTGCAAGCTAAAATCTCAGCACTGTCTCTATCCAACCAGTGCTTTGTGTCCCTGCCCAAGTAGCTGACACACACACACTTTGAGATAACAGTTTATACAACCACACAGGCACTCCTTGGGAAGGCTGGCACAGGTTCTCCAGCTGTGCCCCTTTTACTCAGACTATATGGTAGAAATCACTGCCACCACCCAGCTAATATTTATCAGCTACTCACAGGACCTTAAAAGGTTGTCCAATTATTACTGTGCAATATTATTATCCAATTGGTAGTATAACTAAACGGCCAAGGCTTATTAGAGTGACTTGGTACAGTATTCACTATAAATATGCAATGTACTCTAGAGCTTAAATTATCACTACACAAAACAGCCACAGTTGAAAGGTTTTAAAATATTTAATAATAAATAATAAAAACAAAAGACAAGACTTCTTACTATACAGTGCTAGTGAAGAGTTCAGAGATCACAGAGAAATGCTTAAAATAATTCAGTAGTACAGTTCTGACATCACAGAAAAACACTTAGTCTAATCTTTCTAGTTCCTAGCTATTTCTAAAAGAAAACACAAGTCTAAGATAACTTACATATGAGCAAGCCAGTGCTGTGAGTTGGATGGTAAAGAGAAAAATAGTTAATCATCTCTGGTTCTCTCTGTTTAAATTGAAATTGCAGTTCTGATTCACATTATATCATTCTTTACACTTTCCTGGGGTTCCGAGGCTACACCTTACATCCTTCTTCACACTTCCTTGTGTTCCCAGGCTACAGACACTGCATTTACATTCTTAACATCTCCTTTTGTTATCTTGTAGCTGGTCAGGAAGCAGAGCAATAAAAATACATTTGCATGTTTAAATCTAGCAATTTAACACTTGGTTAAAACAACAGAAAGAATTTCTTCATCTAGATTCTTCGGCACCACTGTTTACAACAAAGGGTCACAACATGCTTTACTTTGGTCAGTAGAGAGCATTGTTGTTTCATTTTTTTCAGTTCCACATCTAACAGCAGTTTTTTTTCCTTTTAAGACAACAAGCCTGTAGTTTACATTCATATTTACAACTGACAGAATTATCTGCAAAATTCTGTCTGGCTAGGCTGGCAGCCTTCATCTATCTTCACCCACTCTTCACAGATGGTATTATTTTATGCCTAATAACACCAGAACAATGACATTTCAGTGTTACAGAACATTCTGAGACAGTGTCAGGTCTTTTGGGATACAAAATTGATGCAGATAAGACAAAACAAATTCAATAGCTATAAACTATGTACCTACACACAAATTGGTTCAGCAATACCCATATATATCAGGACATGATAACATTTAGTAATTAGGAACATGGATTAGAAAGGATCCTGTTATGGCAGCTAAGGATATGTGGGAAAGGACTAAACAAAAAAAAAATAAAAAGCTCTATTTTATGGATACAGATAGCAAGTTACGAGCAGTGAAATGTTTTTAGTCCCTTCAGTTTTATACACAGGTCAGGCATATTATTATCAACCAGAGGAAAAGTTGTGGATAGCAATTAATAAGAGTTGAAGAATTTTAATTGGGAGGGGAAGAGGGCAAGATTCAAGTGGGATAAGTTGATCCTTCCAATGTAATAAGGTGGTTTGGAAATTACCTGATTTGAAGGAGTATTTCAGAGTTACACAGTTGAGGCTCCTATATATAGCACAAGCAGAAAACTATAATTCAAAGTGGAAAGGGATGATGATAAAACAGGAGGGAGAAGCTCATGAAACAAGGAGTGATTGGTATTCTGGATGCAGATGCTTAAGGAGAATAACAGTAACTGTACAGAAAATTATATTCATAATGTAGCACAAAGTATTCTAAGGACTAATCCAACAGAGGACTGAAGAGTCTGCTGATAGGGATGGCTGCAATTGGGGGTACAGGGAATAGGTTAGAGGAGACTGGAATTTACTGGAGAAATGTGGCAATTGAACCAAGGTATTGGGAGCAAATAATTAGAGAGGGAAAGGTAACAGAATGGGAAGAGACCAATAATTCATTTGGACTACAGACTACAGATTACCTCCTTATCAAGGAATGATATTAGAATATAAGCAAAGGGAAATAAATAATGAGATCTTAAGTAAAAGACAAGCACTGGTAGAGTTTTCAGTAGAATCTAGAAAATAACCTGCTACTAAAAAGGGATAATTAGTAGGGCATATAAAATTTTGCATGATGACTCTAGGAATCAATCAGAGAAGGTAAGAAAAGATTAGGAAGAGAGATTGGATTAGCAATTCACAAAGGAACAATGGGAGGACCTATGCATATCTGCCAAATATGCAACAAAGTCTGGAAAATTTAGGAGCTTTGCTTGGAAGTGTTTAAATAGATATTTATATACCCCAAGCAAACTCCAAAGAATTTTGCCTCACGTTGGCTGCAAATGTTGGAGGTGTGATAGGGAAGAAAGAGATAACTGGAAACAGATTTTTGGGAGCACAATGAGTTGGCAGACTTTAAAAGTTCCCTGCAGACTACTCTATCAGAAATACTGGGTCAGCAAATTCGTGTAACTAAGGAAATTATTTTTTTTTGAGTTGTGATACAGAATCAGAATTGCCTAGACACAGTAAGGCCTTGTTGACTTTAATTCTGGTGCCTGCCAAAAAAGCAATTACTAGAAAATGGAAATCAAAGTCTAAGACAACTGTACTAGAAGTAGTGAATAAAGTAACAAGAGATAAAAGAACTAAAAGTGGGATCTTTAGAAAAGTATAGGAGCAAATTAGATAGAAAAAATGGGAATTTTGGGAACAATACATGAAGCATGATGTTTTGGATGAGGAATTAGGTTTATGGGACAGCAGCAATTGAAAGAATTATATCATGTTTGACTGACAGTTACTGCATAGAATATAAGTGATGTATAATGTTTGCAACTATGTAAAGTCAGTCTGTTTTCATTTATATCACTGCATGATTGCCTGTGTTGTAAGTGATAACTCAATAAAGATGCTTTTTGTAAGAATGCAGGAATGAGCCCAACAGTGTATAAGTCCACAGTCTACACCAAAGAATACACTGCCACGGCTTGGATTCCCTCACAAACTTCTTTATTGTAACAATTCCGCACAAGTTAAAAGATTGAGCGCTTTCTTCCCTATGCCCAGGGTGAAGTTTGTGAGGGAATCTAAGCCGTGGCAGTGTATTCTGTGGTGTAAAGATGCTTTTTGTAAAAGGTCCACATTATGTGGTTTTACTTTATTTCTAGGATTGTATATATTGATACTGTTTGTAGATGAAAAATTTTTCCTTAGAGTTGCAGTGTATATTTGTCAGTTTGTTTCCTCCTCCTTCCCTCCAATAAAGGCAGACACCCTTTCACTATTATGATCTGGCTTTATTCACAAACACACACACACACACACACACACACACACACACACACACACACACACACACACAAACATGTGTGTGTGTGTGTGTGTGTGTGTGTGTGTGTGTGTGTGTGTGTGTGTGTGTGTGTGTGTGTGCGCACGTGCCCGCATAACCGCATAACTCTATTATCTATTTATTACTTCTTGATTTATATTTAAGCAAACATTATAATGCTTACTCAGTCTTAATCCCTCCTGGTTATACATTTTGATAGAATCTCTTTTGCACATCTCATTTCACTTCACTTTTTTCTGTCCTTTATTTATATGTCTTCACAGTACAGATTACTCAAGTCCACATACTTTCAGTTTATTGTTTTCTTCAACCAAAGTCAGAGGCATAAAGCCCCCACTGTGTGGCCAGAGGGCTTAAGCCTCCAATATATTGTGAGATATCCTTATTGTTGTCTGACTTTGTGTGACTGCTGGTTGTCCTATCTTACTAACTTAGCCAAACACCAATAAAATACACCTGTCTCTACTTGTGTCATTAATCCCAGGCTTTGCTACTTACTTCCCTTCCCAATTCTGCATCAACTTTACATTACTTTTTTCACCAACTCTTTAAGTCACCACCATGATAGCTTCAGGGGCAGGTAGCCACACTAAATTGCATATTGTCCCCCTCCACAATTTTCCTTAGCCTTTCAGCTCTTGCACCCATACCCCATTACTTCATACTCCCTCTTTACCATATTTCATAAGAAAATTATCAAGTACATCCTGCAACAGGAACCACAGATGCACATTTAAATGATCAATGTTAATGGCATTTGAGTGCATCCCATTCCCCATATATCACATAGGATCATTATCATTAAAGTCCTTATGTGCTAGAATTAAGAAGCATAAATCCCATGCTACCTGTGTCATACATTGATTAATAAACTTCCTCAATCTTTCCATTTCTTTTTGGTTAGGAGTCTGGCTCCACACTACAAGGATAATGATCACTGATCACATCACTGAAGTTTGAGAAAACATATATCGTTCAAGGTGTCTCAGGAATAAAGCCTAAATTACTGCCATATATGTGTAAAAATATAACTGAAGTTGACCATTTTCTTCACACAGTCTATGCAGGTATTAAGAAGTTGAAGATGCGTCACACCACCATCAACCCTTCTAAATGTCTTCCCCTGTGATACACTAATGCACACTTGTTGTTCCAATACACAAAAGAAAGAATGGCTTATGAGGAATACCACATTAAAATCTGTTAGGGAAAAAAAAGCAGCCATGTTAATGTACGTAGTACCACTTGTGCATGCTCTAGTCCCAAACTGATGACTCCTTCATTTTTGTTATCTTTCATTCCTCTTCAATCTAAAACTACCTTCCAGCACACTTACTGCCATTTGTGGATGCACCTCCCTAGGCTAAATCTAGGTATGGGATATTCACTGTGCATATAGAATACACAGCATACTGGGAAGGTGCAAAACCTTGCGTTGGTGATGCATTCTATATCAGATTCTCATATTGTAGTATACACAGAAGATAACATGACAGAAGCTCAAACAGGGCTCCATTGGTAGCAGTCCTAAAGCAAAAGAACTGTAGAGTTGTGGCCTATCAGACTGGGTGGAACAGAGGTTCTGGCTTCTTACCCAAAACTACTTGTTACCCCTTCCATTCTAGATCTGTCTTTGACACTTTCAGCCATGGCAGGAACTGGTTGGTTGCAATACAAACATTCTCCCAAGCCAAGCATTGCTGGACACCTCTCAAGTCTTTGAATAGCACCTGTCCTATCTTTAACACTTTAAAATGCAAAGCTAGTGTCAATGTCACTGATGTGCCATTATAATTCTTTAATTCTTTGCTCAGGAATCAGCGACAAAGCCTAAAATAATGAGAGATAAAGGTCCAAAATCAGGAACAATTTTAAATATTATTGTACTTCAATTAGAAATTAATAGACCAACAGATTTTGCATCCACTTTTATTTTATGAGGAACAACAAATGTGAAGTTCTAATGTCCTGACATTATTGACTTTCTGTCATCCTTAGTGATTTATATAAAAATAAGAAAAAATTAAGACAGGCAGGGGAAAAAACATAATATAAAAATAAGGGACACCTATAAAATCAGGTACAGTTGAGAGCTATACATGGCATAAATCTCTTAGCGAAGGCTTGACTTATATATATTAGTTCTTCAGATCAAAAACAATAGGTCTCTGACTAACAGTAACTTTTTATCTGTCATGCATGCTAAATTGTTTCCCCATCCTTAGAAAAGCTTGGAGACTGCCAAATGTTTGATGAAGAAATGGAGCCCCCACATCTGACAAGCAAAGCTTAAATCTGATGTGTGAATTCTACTGATTATAATCATATCACCCAACTTCCAACTGTGTATCTAATATCATAATACCAAATTGACATTGCAGGGTAATGTCTGCTGGGGTAAGTATCTTAAAAGCATTCAAATGCTCTACAACTTCAGTAAAAGCCTTCCTTATATTGGGAGCCCAAGACTCCCTCCTCAAACAACCTGCATGCCTTGACCAATCTCTTAAACTTGTTTTGGATTAGCTTTCAGGTACAGTCATGCTCCCACAGCCAGTATTAGGAACCTGCATAGCTGGAATAGGGGAAGAAGGGAAGGTAATCAGGCCTTTTTTAAACCTTCTTGGAAAGTAAAACACTGAACAAGAGTTCACATATAGTCAACTGAAGCATGTTTTTTTGATTCTCCATTCACTAAAAATGAAACACTAAAAATGATGAGTTAAAAAAAAAAATAAAAGAAAAAAATATTTTTTTTCAGGATAGTAAGCTCATTTCACCCATATATGAAATCCATAGCCACACCACAGTGGAGAATGAGCAAACCTCTGACAAAATACTCACTGTCTTGCATAACAAAATAAACTGTGGTGAAACACTCTATGACATTTAATTTTCAAACTAAAGCCCCTTGACCAACAATGTTTCAGTGAACTGCAAGTAAGCCCTGAGAAAGACATACTAATATTCAAACTCTTTAATATTAAGGCTCGTAACAAAATATTTGCTCTATCTGAATTTGTCGTTCCTTTATCCAACACAACAAAAAACAGCCTAGTTATTCAAGTAAAGTTTTTTTTTTTTCTTATTGGCCAGCTTAACCACCCAAACTTCTGCCACAGTCTAAATTGTCACAATCTCTAAAAAAGTCATATCCTTACTGAATAAACTGTCCCATAAATTCATCCATCTACTGGCAAAATATTTTCCGTCTAAGATGGTCCCATCCCCATAGATTTCACTACATCTGTGTATGACTCAATAACTGCATCAGGAATTGTGAACACCATCCCCAACTGATCCCTTCACTAGTAATCCATTACTCTTTTAGGAAGACACACCATTATACTGACTTGAATATTGGGACCACACTGAATGGTCCACCATTGCCTACCAAGACAATCTTACCTAATGATGCTTTTCCAAACACTTTTCAACAAGTTATCCACCAGTCTGATGAATGCTTAACCTGATGTCATTGCAACACGTGCAAAGTTTTAAAGTGGTAATAATGTCATTCTATCACTCACTCTAATCTTGTATTTTTTTGAACTTCCAACATCTCCCTTATCAGTCTATGCAGACTGTTCTTTGGCAATCTGAAGGTT
>NC_056735.1:615282618-615302618 GCF_019279795.1 Protopterus annectens | reverse complement strand
CTGAACATCAGGACTTCTTCAGAACTGTCTAATTTAAAAATCACATCCATTAAATAATACATTAATTACACACCAACTAATCACAACATGATAAAAATAGTTGTCAATAAAAATTTAAAGAAATACACTTCAAAACGTTTTAACTATTATAAAACTAAAGCCCGGTGTTTGAGAATGGGCATGACTGAACAGTAGTCATTTAAACCTGAGGTCACCATAGACTTTATTCTAAGTTGCCAACAGAACTCTGCCTTTTCCAACTTGTTTTTCCAACCCCCACCCCAGGGTCCTTTTCTACAATCTCCAGTATACCAAAAAGAAACTTGTTACAAGTCGGATGCTTTTTAAGATGTCTGTAAAGGGCATTATTCTCATCTTCATATCTAATGGCATATATATGTTCATAAATACATTTTCTAAACATCTTCTCTATCTGGCCTGCATAATAATACTGGCTTTCTTGACAGTCCACTATGTATACTAATCCAGTAGAACCAGAAGACCCAGATGCCATGGTCACCTTCATTTGGGGTTCCCTTATTATCACTGTCTGTGCTTGTAAAATATATTTACAATATTCACAGGATCCACACCTAACAGTTCCTCTACTCATCCTTTTCAAGGAAGTGTTAGGATGGTCCAGTAAACATTTTAAATTGAAGTTAGTTTTGTGCACAAAAGAGGGTTCATTCCCCAGTATTTCACTGAAATCACCATTACCTTTAAATAGCAACCAGTTTTTGTTTATTATGTCCCTCACTTTACTACTTAATTCCCCATATGTCAAAACCATGGAGTTGACAAACATTCTATTACTATCTTAGTTATTGTCTTTATTTTCCATTGTAATAGGTACCCATAACAAAGGTTTGTATTTCGTACTCCATCCTTCCATAACCTGGTCACAAGTATTGTAAATCAATTGGGTTGGGTACCCCTTCTCCATAAAAAATCTCAGTCCTATAGGCAGCACATATGTGTGGCACACCTTTTGAACCTGTGATCTAAACTACATAGAGCTTAGATAGGGTAGGGTATTTTGTATTACCAAAAACAGTAATTTATCTTTGAAACCAACAAATTGAATGGCATACAACAATACAAACTTCTCTTCTTAATACATAAAAAATAACGGACAAAAAAATAACACAACTCATAGGATGACGAAATAGGATTCAGAACAACCTAAGTTGTGATATATTTGTATATTTATTTTTCTTACATTTAAGACAAAGGAACATTTTGGTACAGTACAAAGGTCACTGCATACTGCATAAATAATCCATGTGGAAACAGAAGTTGTACCAATATAACTATATAGAATTTTAAGCAATTTAACTACCTTTTTACTGTACTATTTTGTACAGACAGCACTACTTGTAAGAAGTTTTATATTAATCAGAGATCTGTAGTGTTTGCAGACATCTAACTTCTAGATGCTTTGATTTTTTTTCTGTTAATAACAGAAATACGCACACAGTGCCAGTGACTACAAGGTGAAATATTTTTCGAGGATTTATAGACCACATGTAGCAGCCTGCAGTTCTGTCTTTATTTTTCTTCTTCTGCCCTGGTTTTCCTATTAATGGTGTCAGGTGGTACTATGAAACACAGACTACTTCTAATGAGTATCTTCTCAGAAATGTCATGATTTAGCTTAAGTTCTAGCAAATAGGAAATTTTATTTCAAACATCATAGCAGCATAGCATAAACAATGTTGATGTGTCGGCATCCACACTCAACTACCAAACAGCTAAATGCTTGCAATGCATCATGGTATAAACTTATTTTTAAAAGGGCCCTATTATACATTTGTATTAAAAGGTCAGTGTCATTATATACAGATGAACTACATATACATGAATTTATCAGCTTCAATCCACTTTCTACCACTTTCCCCCATTTTATAAATTAAAAATCATACTTTGTTGAAGGTTGTGCGTCAGGGCTGGCAACTCGGCATGTAAAAATCTACTGCCAATCATTAGCGGACCGGAGTTCTGCTGTGGCGACCCCTAACCGGGAAAAGCCGAAAGACACAACAACATTTTAATATAAATAGGAGGAATAGGCAGGTATATACCTGCACTATGTATTCAACACTCAGGAGGGAAGCCGCAAAAGAAAAATCACTGAGTATGAACAAATTAACAATATACAAACTTTTTTTTTTTTGTTTGTTTTTTTTAGAAAATACAATTGCAGTTATCTGAATGTTTCAATGTCTGCATTCAGGACTGGTAACACTGAGGAAAACTTAGAAGTATTCATCTACGGGATAAACATTGACAGAGCTTTATCTAACTTACCTAATATCCATTGCAGTTACCTGATCTAGTGCCTCCCTCAAACACTGAGTGGAGGACCAGCAAAAAAATTTATAGCAAACTGCTTGCTACAAATGTAACAAGTGACTTGCTACAGTTAGAAAACCACACATGAGGCACTGTAGGGCTTTAGTTGTGACTGTAAATAGACTGGGTAAGATGGTGATACAAGTCATAGCCTACTACAGAACCCCAAACATGTCCCTAGACCCTCACTCCAAGTTCCTAAGCACCCTGAAATCTATCAAGTTCCAACCCAATACTCTCCTACTGTGTGGCTTCAACTACCCTTCCATCAACTGGGAAAACTATTCACGTACCAATGTACACGCCCAAAACTTTCTGGAATTTATAAATCCCAATGCCCTGGACCAGCTGGCCGATAAATACAGTGCCAACTTTACCCATACCCCCCAAGGGCCCTATTACAATACCAGAAGAAAGCCTGGCACCCACCATTTCTGCAGCACAGGTAAAAGATACATTGTCCAAAGCCAAGAATACAGCATCCATGGGACCTGATAATATCTCTGGCTGCATCCTACATGAGCTACAAAATGAACTGGCACAACATCCGAGTGCACTGTTCAAGCACAGCCTTACCTCAGACTATGTCTCTAACAAATGGCGCACTGCTACAGTCATCCTGCTTCATAAAGGGGGAGTAACTACAGACCCTGGGAACTATTGCCCCATTAGCCTGATGAGTCTGGTATGCAAAGTTATGGAGCACATCATCATGGACCAGCTTAACAAAGATATAGGCAATCTCCAAACTCTTGACCTCACACAGTTTGGCTTTGTCAAGGGGAGATCCTGCCTGCTGAACCTGGTTGACTTCTTTGAGGCAGTCATCAAGGCTGTGGATGAGGGTAAGACAGTGCATACAGCCTACCTTGACCTGGCCAAGGCCTTTGATGTCATTCCTCACTTAGGTATCATTGATAAACTCACCAAACTAGGCATCAATCCTTACATCACTAGGTGTTTTGCAAATTGACTCACAGACAGGAACCACAGAGTGAAAGTTGCAGATTCCAAGTCAGACTGTCGACAAGTCATGAGTGGAGTCACACAGGGCTCGGTCCTGGGCCCTCTCCTGTTTAGCATCTACTTCCCAGAAGTCCAGGCCAACACAGAAGGACTCTGGCTGACCAAGTACATTGATGACTACAAGCTAGGAGTCATTATCAACTTCCCAAGTGATGCAGACATCTTACAAAGGGGCCTCTTTGAGACCGATGACTGGTATCGGAACCATGGCCTGAAGCTTAATGCCAAAAAATGCGTTATCATCCCCTATGAAAAAAACTCAGTTCCCACAAATTACCATGATGATGGGAGCCCACTGAACACTGAAGGGGCCATAAGAGATCTGGGCACCCAGGTCGATAGCCACCTCACCTTTGACCACCACATTGCCTCTGTGGTCAGAAAGTCCTTCTACATGGCACATCCTATAACCAAAGGTTTTGCATCCAGGAAGAAAAAGGTCATCATCCCTCTCTACTTATCCCTCATTAGACCAATCATCAAATATAAACCCCCATTTGGCATGTACCTGACCAGACACCTACAACAGCTGGAGAGGCCACAAATGTACCTCAGAAAAAAGGATCCTAGCCCTTAAACACATGTCTTACATGTACAGACTCAGGAAACTTCAGCTGTTCTCAGTCTCTTATTATCTTCTTAGAGGTGATCCCCGCTTAACTTACAAACCCATGTCTGAGCCAGCCCTACTTGAAATGCTACAACTAAAGAAATCCCAGTCCCCCCTCATCACATGCTCCAGAGATCACAACCTCATTACCACAATTAACAGAGCATGCTGGAGAAATAAGTTCATCTCCCAAAGACTGCCCATACTCTGGAATAAGCTCCCCATTTATGTCAAGCAGAGCACCTCGCTGGCCCTCAAGAGAAATCTTGATAAGTTGATGGGTAACAGAAAGTTCACTCCAGGGATCACTCCAGTTGCTCTACTGGATAAGGGCACTGTGTACTAACATCGGGTGGCACGGTGCCAGGGCAATTTTTTGGGGCTAGGCTTGTAAAGGCTCCGTGGCTATTAGCCTAGTACACACCTATGAACTACTGATATTCATTTATAAATAGTGGCACTCAATAATGCCCCACTGGCAATTGCCAGAAATGCTCTGCAACACCTTGAACCCAAAGTATTTGGCCGCTTCCCTCTGCTGTAGCTACACCTCTGAATGTAGACCATTTGGAGTCATGCTGAACTTACGTGGGTATTTGCAAAAAGTGAACATTAAGACACATTGTTATGGCAATTTTCAAATCGTTTACAGTCTATGCAAAGCAAAGTCTACTGGATCATAAACATTCAGTCACAAAGATTGTTGTGAAGACTGAACAGCACTTGATCTGTCAATATGAATAAATAAACTGACTCTCTGCAGCAAACACGGATCCTGGTTCCACAACAAAATCGGCCAATAGTACAAGTAGAAGTGCGTAAAATTATTTAATTTAAGTGTACAATAAATAAAATCCACTTTTCGTCAGGAATAATCTCCCAACTTCCTCAGAAAAAACATGGGCATTATTACATTGCGTATCTTATATAGTTAATTAACCAAGCACATGATGCACAGCTTAATTAGTCCGTAGACTTTAAAGTAATAAAGACATAAACCCTGGACAATAAACATGAAAAATAAAAATAAGAAATAAAAAATAAAAATAAACAAATAAATCCTAGCTTCATAGTTAAACTATGATTAAGATATTTTGATATTTTAAAAGATTTTTAAAAAACTGTTCTTAACACATTTCTAAATACTAATGAACCATAAACTAACAGTGTATATAGTCCTTCTAGCAACTTACCGACGATTGTTTCATATATACTATAAGAATTTATATGGAATATGTAAAACACATATATAAAAAATATATAAATATATAATTATATATATCCACACATGTATCCAAGAGTACACTTTACAATAATAATAATAATAATAAAAATGAATATGGTAACTTAAACAAGTATCACACTAATAAACTATTTTAGCAATCATTAAAAATATAACTATATAAATATATTTAATTATTTAATTATTTAATTGTTTATTGAACCCATATCAAGTCGCTGTTCAAATAATAAATATTACAAAGGATAAACACTACAAAGGAAAAATTGTGTAGCAAGCAATTGTTAAATGAAAATATAAATATTGGCACTACTTCAAAGTGTACTAGAGTATGTTAACATTAATTGCGACATTATCAAGTGGAGTTTATATTTATATTTTCATATAGGATTTATTTGTTTATTTTTATTTTTATTATTATTATTGTAAAGTGTACTCTTGGATACATGTGTGGATATATATAATTATATATTTATATATTTTTTATATATGTGTTTTACATATTCCATATAAATTCTTATAGTATATACGAAACAATCGTCGGTAAGTTGCTAGAAGGACTATATACACTGTTAGTTTATGGTTCATTAGTATTTAGAAATGTGTTAAGAACAGTTTTTTAAAAATCTTTTAAAATATCAAAATATCTTAATCATAGTTTAACTATGAAGCTAGGATTTATTTGTTTATTTTTATTTTTTATTTCTTATTTTTATTTTTCATGTTTATTGTCCAGGGTTTATGTCTTTATTACTTTAAAGTCTATGGACTAATTAAGCTGTGCATCATGTACTTGGTTAATTAACTATATAAGATACGCGATGTAATAATGCCCATGTTTTTTCTGAGGAAGTTGGGAGATTATTCCTGACGAAAAGTGGATTTTATTTATTGTACACTTAAATTAAACAATTTTACGCACTTCTACTTGTACTATTGGCCGATTTTGTTGTGGAACCAGGATCCATGTTTGCTGCAGAGAGTCAGTTTATCTTCATTAGCTTGTCTTAATATGAATAAATAAACTCAGACTTCACCTTTGTCTAGGATGCTCAACTGAGGTAGATTAATAAATGGTACAGAAATGGACTTCCTAGACATCAGTTTGTCAGATATCAGTCTGAATATTTTTATTTCGATTTGACTAGATAGTTTTACTGAAAGATTGTATTCAGGTTGACACTTAATCAGAAACGGCCGAATATGCCGTCTGCTGTGTCGAACTATGCTACCAACTTTAGATGACATCATGTGAGAATGTGGTTCTGTGGTTGTCTGCATTATTACTCCTGTAGTGTCCCACTACTTCTTCTTCCTGTGATTTTAATTGAACAGTTTGACTAGTTTGTAAAGATACCACAAAGACAAACAAAGGAGAACCAAAGGTCCAGTGTAGTATGCCAAAAACCAAACAAGCAAGTTAAAAACCACACAAACCACCAGGTTAAAAAGCATAAAACAATATATTTGATATCAACATTAAAATCAAAAAATAAAAATAGATCTATGTTTATTTTTTATTTTAATGTTGATATTAAATATATTGTTTTATGCTTCATAGCCTGGTAGTTTGTGTGATTTTTAATTTGATTGTTTAGTTTGTAAAGACAGGTAGTGGTTCTGCAGAATGACATTGGATATAATACATTTTGTATGAAGCTTTAGCTTTTGATAATTTTCTTTGCTGAATGGTACAATATTACTCTCGCATTCCAAGATTATATATCCCCCCTTCCAAAGAAGGAATGGGCCTCCTAGAATTTGATTATATGTATAGATCTGCAATTGTAGGACTCCACACATATCTGCTGACCTCACAAGATACCACAAGACCCAAACGTAGTGAAAGTTTTGAAACATGAGGAAAATAAATCTAAGATGACTTCTCTGCTTAATCTAGCAGAAGCTTATCAGCGTCAAGCAGGAATGGAAATCACACCTGAAGTAGATAAAAATCAGGCAGCAACTGAAGGTGCCAAAAAAACAAAGGAAAGAATATAAGGTAAAGGATCAGATGAGAAGGCAAGAAATGTGGAAAAAGTATAAATATAGTTGCAAGTATAGAAAACTTCTGGAAGAACCTCATATTGATAGGGAACGAACATAGGAATGGTTAAGGAGATGTGAATTCAAACCAAGAAATGAAAGTTTAATACTGACGGCCCAAGATAGTGGGTTTATAAAGTCCATTGAACATGTGGGAGAAACAGGCAAATGTAGGTTTTGTAAAACCGAATTGGAAACAGTTGCACACCTTGTTGGTGGCTGTGACATACTAATGGCAGAAGGACTGTATACTGAAAGGCATAATGATATGGCAAGACTGTTGCACTGGGGGTTGTGCAAATATTATGGTAATGAAGTGGCTGAAAAACACTGGAAACATGAGCCACAAAGCATCATAGAAAATGAAGAAGTCTACATCACATGGGATCATCCATTACCAACAGTTCAAAAGATAAATGCTAGAAAACCGGATATAGTGGTCCAAGAAAAAAAAACAAGAGTAGCATTGATAAGTGAAATTACCACATCCAGTGACTACAGTGTTTTGTGTACAGAGGGAAATAAAGTCATAAAATATCAGGATCTGAGCAATGTGGAAGAAGGATACCCAGACAGTTCCAATAGTAGTAGGAGCAATGGGTCTTATAAAAAAGAATTTACAATCGTATTTAGATATGTTACCAATACATGTAACTCCATACGAACTGCAGAAGGAGTCATTACTAGGCACACTGCTGGTGCTGTGAAGAGCACTACTGACTGACATCAAATACAGAAACAATACTAATTTCATGAACTTTAATCATAGTTTGACTTAGGAATGGGGTTCATTCCTGCCATGGCATTAGAAACCAAAAGGCTTGGAAAAAAAAAAAAAAACATCAATATGCTATGAGACATACTCCAGAGCAATATGCTGTAGGACATTACACATATTCACCTCATTGCATCAACACTCACTACTGGCTGTTTAGTGTCATCATAGCATGCATACACTGGAGCTGTTGAAAGCAACTCTTTGATTCTGATGAACACTTTGGTTTGATTATGTCCCCAAGACCATGTCACATTTTTCATTATCATATCTGCGAAAGGTCAGAGGATAGCGAAAAGGTCTGGTACATGTTTTCTGAATTAGACAATCATTCCTAGGGTTTGATCAGTTCAGTATCACAGAATGGAACTTGCATCTCAGCTACTGCTAGGACTCCAATTCCATTGGTTTGATACCACTAGTGTGTGTTTATGGTGTCCAAAAGCTGAAGTCCTGTTTTACTAAAGCAGGATTTCTCTTGACTAATAAACCTGGAACACAGAGTTGCAATAGTGCTTGAAAAAGACAATAAAACCCAGTAAAAAGCACTATTCATTGCGAGTCCAAAACTTTCTTTATTACAAAACCAAAATTAAGCGCTTTCGTCAGTTGATACTTGACTTCATCAGAATTCAATTAAAACACTAAGAAAACGTACTTAATATACAAACTACTATTTGGTGATTGGCTCAGTTTTTTCAAAATTAGCAAATCAAACAAACCATTTGAAATTTAAAAAGCCAAGAACAAAGATTAAAATTCCGTGTTTCGTAAAAACACTCAATGCCATAAATGAAATGCTAAAGTCATAAATAAAGGAAAGAAAAAACAGAAGTTTCAAAAAATAAATGTATATATATTATATATTTTTTCTTTTCTTAAATATATTCCACCCTTTCTTTCAGAATTGGTGCCAAGTTCAAATGTTCATTTAAACCAGGGGGAAGATTTGCTCCAAGCCTAAGTTGCCACATCAATTCCTTTTTTAATAATATATTCTGCAAGTCTCCACCTCTGGCTTCCAAATTCACAAAGTCAAGAATAGCAAAATGAAAACCTGTGTAATTATTACATATTATACTGTGTTTATACAAGGCATTTGTAACTTTTTTGTTTTTTATATTGTAAGTTTTGGACTCGCAACGAATAGTGCTTTTTACTGGGTTTTATTTCTCTTGACTAAGCCTAAGACATGAATTTTTGATTATTTGCAACACTGCATCTAACCTCAAATCATGCATTTGCTTGTAAGGACCAAATGCAAGAATGCCTTCCACAACAGCAATAACATTGTCCAGAGCCTTAATTAAATTAATCAATTTATCTTAATAGAATTTGCCAGAAACAACTGGAAGCATATTATAGAAAACTATTTTGCATTAACTAGATTGGGTGCCATGCCTTCTAGCATAGGTAATATAAAGCTTTCCTACATAACAGCATTGTTGTGCATTTTCAAGTCAACACATATTTTTACTTACCCATTATTTTTGACTTCTGTGAACATGGGAGCACATCACTCAATCTATTTATTTGCACTTTCTATAAAACCAAGGCTCTACATTAATTTCAGTTCTGCCTCCAGTTTAACAAAGAAAGTGGGACCCTTCTCAGTCTAGTTAAGATATATGAATTAGAATTTGATTTTAGTTTGATTTTTACAGGTTCTCATTCAAGAAGACCAGCCTCATTTAATACAGCTGCACTTCATTTATTCCTGCTTTTAAGCTAATTTGTGTCACAGCTCTGGCAAACAGATCATTTTATGTATGGATTACTAAGCACATAAATTCAGAACTCAAACTTGCATCTCTAACATTCAGAAATGACTAAAAATTTATTTGCAAAACACTTAGAAGCAATGCTACAAATTTCAGTCTCTGCCTCATGCAACTGTGGATGCTTTGGGAATCTTCTGTAGGTAGCACATGGTATCACAGTAATATTGGCCCCTATGATTTTTGCCTTCTACATTAACCTTACTCCACAATTTTTTTCTGACTTTCTAAAATAAATATAGACCTGTATAGAGGTATTATCATTGTTTTGCCCTTGCACTAGCCCAGTAATCAAGGAGCCACTGTCCTCACCACTAACACCAGTGAGGGACATGCACATTGCGAGGAAGACAAGTACATGCCCAGTAAAGTACAATTTCCTTTAAGAGCACACATAGATCACAGTCAGTCTGGACCTGGTTTCTCCCTTTGTCTCCATATCTGCAATGAGTCCCCAATGGCATAGCTATAGGGTTAAGATCCCAGTCTAGTGGTCAAGCCAAACCTTCCAGCACTCTCTCTGTCCAGCCTGTGCTTCGTGTCCCTGCCCAAGTAGCTGACACAGACACACACACTTTGATATTTGATTTATATACAAACACACAGACACTCCCGGGGAAGGCTGGCACAGGTTTACTAGCTATACCACCTTCTGCCCAGACTATAAGGTAGAAACTACTGCCACCAACTACCCCTTTTCAGTTACTTTAAGGCCCTTCCCAATGGGTGACCAATTCTACTGTGTAATGTTATTGTTATCGAAATGATAAGTGTGTCCAAGACTTTTAAGTTTTTTTAAGAGTGGCCTGTACAGTGTCACCAAATACATGTGCAAGTATGCTAAGAGCTTAAATATCTCTAAACAAACCAGCCACAATTAAAAGGTTCAAACATATTTAATAATAAATAATTAAAGCACAAGTCAATACTCAATAACTCAACACAGTGACAACAGAGTTCAGAAACACAGGAAATATTTTAAAACAACATACCATGACAGTATCACATAAATACAGAAAACATCAAAACTAATCTTGCTATATTCCTATTAATCACAAAGAGAAATACTATACCTAAATCTTACTTACAGAGTCAGGCAAATGCAAGTGCTGACTGGATGTTTCTAGCTCCAAAGAAAAATACAAAATGGACAAAATCACTCTCTGAGATAGTTCTTAAATTACTATCAAACATTTCTGATGGGTTATCTCAGATTACATCATATTTGTCACCTCTGCCTTTAGTTCCCAGGCTAACAGGAACTTAAAATATAATCCCTCTGTGTTAAAAATACTTATCTCTTAAAAGTTTTTCCTAAAACTGTAAGTTATAAAGCTGTTAAATACTTTTTTCTGTGGAAACTTGTAATTATTTCTGTTTCCAGACAATAGCAAGAATTTCTAGCTGCAGACATTCTGTCTCCAAGCTAAAACTGAGAGATACCACAGTCGTAATCTATTTCAACTTATTTTCTTAGAGTTTGCTCTTTTCCAGTAGGGTACACTGTGATTAAATTTTTGAAGCTCAGCACATAACATACAGTTTACTTACATTTGTAAGACAGCCATAGAAATCATATTACTATTCACAAATAACATCAAATTATTTACAATATTCCAGCTAGCTGGGCTGGCAGCCTTCACAATTCTCCCACCATGAGAACTCAAGATAGTTTCTGAAGAGATAGAAACTTTGCTTGAGAGGGTTGAGCCTATCTGGGAATATCTTTCCTCATTCCTTGTCCTGAGAGTGTATCTGTGTTGGCATTGCTAACCCTACTGTGGTGCTGTGCTGTCATATCATATGCTTGCAGGCATAGGCTCCAGCTTAGTAACTTGGCATTTTGTTGGCTGGCTTGATGTAACCATGTTAGGGTATTGTGGTCTCTAACTGCAGTGAATTTCTTTCCATGCAGATAAGGATGAAGTTTCTGCAGTGCCAACACTATGGCTAGACATTCCTTTTTTACAGCTGCATAGCATTCCTCCATGGGTTGGAGCCTACGATTGAGATTAACCACTGAGTGGTCTTCTCCCTCTGAAGAAATCTGGCTAATTACAGCCATGGTATGAAGCATCCACCTGCACAATAAATTCCTTGCTGTAATCTGGGCTGGCTAACACAGGGGGCCCTCCCAAAGCTCCTTTAACCTTCTGGAATGCCTGCTCACATGCTGTGGTCCACACTAACTTATCTGTTTTTTGTCAGGTCTGTGAGAGGAACAACCATGGTACTATAACTGGGGATGAACTTTCTGGAGTACCCTGCTGTCCCTAAAAATGTCCTCACCTGCTTTTTGGCAACAGGTGCAGGCCATGCCTGAATAGCTTCTACTTTGGAAGGTTTTGGCCTGATATTACCATTCCCCACTCTGTGTCCCAGGTAGGACAGTTCTGCTATACCCACCTGACGTTTGTTAGGCTTAATGGTCAACCCTGCCCTCTGCAGTCTGCTCAGCACCTCCCTGACATGCCGAAAGTGTTCTTGTCAGGAATGGCTGTAAATGGTAATATCATCTAGGTAAGAAAGGGCAAAATTTCCTGATTCTGCTAGGATATGATCTACCACCCTCCGGAAAGTCACTGGGGCATTTTTAATCCAAAAGGGCATCTTTGTGAACTCATACAAGCCAAAAGGAGTCTCAGAGGCTGAACCCTCTCTAGTAGGGGGGGTCAAGGGCACCTCCCAGCCACTCTTGCTAACATCAATGGTGGTAAGATACTTAGCCCTACTCAGCTGCTCTAGGGCATCATCTGTCCTAGGCATGGGGTAAGCATCTGACTCTGTGTGACTATCTAAATTCCTGTAGTTCACACAGAACCTGATGCTAGAATCCTTCTTTGGTACCAGCACCACTAGAGAGGCCCAGGGACTGCTGGACTCCCGAATTATGCATAGTTCCAACATTTCCTGTATCTCTCAGGTATCTTATAAGAAGCCTGCTAAATGGGCCTTTGGTGTCCTGTATCCACATAGTGCTGCACCAGGCGAGTGCACCCTGGTTTCCCAGTGAACATGTCCCCAAACTCCTGCAACACTGCTCAGATTTTTGGAACCTGAGTAGGAGATACCTGTTGGGACATTACTACTCCTTCCACCGAGGTGTCAGTCTGAGCCTCACTGAGGAGATCAGTCACTAGATTTCCCTCAGACTCCTCCTGCAATCCACTGCAAATACTCAGCACAAGGGTCTCCCTATCATGGTAAGGTTTCATGTTAACATAGTATAATTTGTGCCCTCTCTCATACCTAGCAGTTCTACTATGTAGTTAAGATCACTGACCTTTCTTACTGCCTTGTAGGGTCCTTCTCAGGCTGGCTCCAGCTTGTTTGTTTCTGACAGGAATAAGAACCATTACCTGTTGCCCTACATCATACTCTGTAGCTCAAGCATTCCTGATATACCAGACCTTTTTCAGCTGTTGGGCTTGTACCAGGTTCTTTTGGGCCAAGCCCATGAGTTCCCTGAGCCTTGTTCTGAGGTTTAGGACATATGCCACAACAGACTCCTTGTGAGATTCACACTCACCCTCCCACTCATCTCAAATTAAATCTAAAGCTTCCCACACCCTA
This sequence comes from Protopterus annectens, assembly GCF_019279795.1. Classification (NCBI taxonomy): domain Eukaryota; kingdom Metazoa; phylum Chordata; order Ceratodontiformes; family Protopteridae; genus Protopterus; species Protopterus annectens. The sequence continues at coordinate 615,289,215 of NC_056735.1, read as the reverse complement.
TGCCCATACAACAACTCAAAGAGTGAAAAACCTGTGGATTTCTGGGGAATCACTCTGTAAGCAAACAACAGATGTGGCAAATATTTGACCCAGTCCCTCTTAAGCTGGTCTGCAAATGCCCATAGCATAGTCTTGAGTGTAGAGTTTAACCTGTCAACAAGACCATTACTCTGGGGATTATAGGGGGTGGTCTTTAAGTGCTTCACACCACAGTCCCTCCACAGACAAGCCAGTAGGTTTGACATGAAATTGACACCTCTGTCAGTCAGTATTTCTTTTGGGAAACCTACCCTGCTAAAAATCTCTAACAAAGCATTTTCCACCTTTTCTATCTCAATGGAGGATAGAGCCACTGCCTCAGGGTATCTGGTAGCATAATGTACTACCACTAGGATATTCTTTTTCCCTGTGGAACTTGGGGTACTCAGAGACCCCACAATATCCATAGCTACCATCTGAAATAGCTCCTCAGTCAAAGGCAAAGGCATCAAAGGAGTTTTCACCTTGTCTCCTGCCTTGCCTACCTTTTGGCACTACTCACACATCCTGCAGTACCCTGTCCATCTCTAGAAATCCCAGGCAAATAGAAGTCCTGCATAATATGTCTCTTTGTACATTTTATGCCCATATGACCTGCAAAGGGAATATCGTGGGCTATGACTAGAAGTGCCAGATGGTAGGCTCTGGGCACTACCAACTGCTGTATTCTCTCTCTCTCTCCCTCTAGCCCTCTCTTAGAGGTCCACTGTCTTTACAGTAACCCTTTGTCCCAGTATACAGATTCCCCCTTCCCTTAAGAATCAGGTGCCTCAATAGCTACCTCTCTCAGGCCTTGTAATGTAGGGTCTGAGAGCTGAGCCTGTTTCAACTCTCTCTTTGTAACTCTTCCCAGCTCCCCTTTCACAGGAAATCTGGCATCCTCTGACAGTGGTGCCTCACTGTCAGCCTGGGTACTACTACTCACCTCTGCCATTGCAGTCACTCTGTCCAAGGGAACATCAGCACCCACAAGCAGCTGTGGATCACCTTCAGTCTCACTGCTACAGGGTAGCTCCCTCCCTGAAGTAACATCTCATCAGTCCTGACTGCAAGTGAGCGGTTTGTCTGGGTTATCCCAGGCTACCAGACCCACATGCTTGTCTCTAATCCTGACTGCATGTAACTGCATGAACACATGGTACTGCATTACCAAAATCATTCCCTATCAGGACATTTTCAGGGTGGTAGTTTAGTACCCTTGTTGTCTAAAGACAACCTACGATTGGCATTTTGTCATACCCACCTACTGTCCTTCCCACTTTTTCTTCCCCACCTTGCGCCATGGACATCTATATGCTGCATGGACCCACTGTTTACATTGAAAACATTTAACCCTAAGTCCTGGATGTGTACCTGGAGTAGTGGCTTCGCCTGCTACTGTCAGACTCTGTTGGAGAAGTCTGGGGTGCACATCATGGGTTCCCTTAGAACGATGAGCAGTACTGGGTGTTCCTTTCTTGTGCAGGGATGCCCTGTTTGCTAGGTATAGGTCTCCCTTCTTCCACAACTCATCTACAGTAAGGCATTGTCTATCAGATAACCAGATCCTCATCTTCTCGGGCAAAGTCTTAAGGGCTTGCTCCCTCACCGACATGTCTGGCAGCCATTCAAAAGTGGTGACCTGACATCCACTCACATACCTATGGAAATAAGTGCTTAATTCAGCAACATATTCACACACACTTTCATCTGCCTTGCTTCTATGCTCACAAAACTTTCTCCAATAACTTCAGGTGTTAACTTAAAAAATTCTAGCAAACAGTTCTTTACAAAATTATAATTCAAGCAGTCATTATCAGACAGTTTGTACATTACAGCTACAGCTTTACCATGGAGTAAGGGTAAGGAACTATACCCAGACCCCTTGATCAACATCATACTGTTTACATACCCTCTCAAACATATGAGTGAAACTATCAAAATTATCCCCCTCTGTAAATTATGGAAGAACTTTACTGACCTTTGTTGTTTCTGGGGTTTGGTTATTCCCTTCCGCATTACCTCCATGATGCTGTTAAAGAGTTAGCATCTCCTTTTCATGTTGCCTCTGCCTGTTACTTCTCCTCAGCATCCAGGCATCACAGTTTCTCATTTTCCTCAGCCTTCAGATGTTGCAGATTCTTATTTTCCTCAGTATCTGGATGCATCAGTCTCTCTGCTGCTTCCATTTCCAAACGCTTGGCCTTCAACTCAAGTGTCTTTAACTCCAGATGGATTTTTAAGAGATCCGTGGAAAGGTTGAGCTGTCCATTTTCTAAGAGTTGTACATCTCCACGGCAGTCCGATTGTCCTCCTAGTTGCTATTCTCTGATGCAGCTGTGACTAAAGCTGCAATCCTGTCTGCCTTAGTCAGGTTAGCATGCACCAGTCATTAGCCTGGCACATTTCAGCCAACTGGCTACTTGTCAGCTTGCCATACTCCTCTGCTGACAAGCTTGCCTGCTCTCCCTGACTAACAAAGTTAATCAAAGAAATAAAACAATTGTGATATGAACTCTGAATATTCACTGCATGGCTGAGTACAAAAACATCTTCAATGATCACTGTACACAAGCTACAGAAATTCAATATCCACACCACTACAAACCAATTAATATGTAATGTGGCTATCTCACCACTATCAACCAATTAAAATGTGAAGTGGCTATCCCACCACTGTCAAACAATATATGATGCCCCTGCACTGGCCCAGTAATCAAGGAGCCTCAATCCTCACCACTAACACCAGTGATGGATGTGCACATTGGGCGGATGACAAGAACACACACAGTAAAGTACAATTTCCCTTAAAAACACACAGAGATCACAGTCTGCCTGGGGATGGTTTCTCCCTCTGTCTTCACATCCGCAATAAGATTCCCCACTGGCATAGCTATAGGGTTAAGATCTCAACTGAGTGGTCAAGCCAAACCCTCCAGCACTGTCTCTGTCTAACCAGTGCTGCATGTCACTGCCCAAGTAGTTGACACAGACACACACTTTGAGATTTGATTTATATACAAACACACAGACACTCCTGTGGAAGGCTGGCACAGGTTTACTAGCTATACCCCCTTCTGCCCAGACTATAAGGTAGAAGTTACTGGAACCAACCACCCTTTATCAGCTACTTTAAGGCCCTTTCCAAAGGGTGACCAATTCTACTGTGTAATGTTACTGTTATCCAAATGGTAAGTGTGTCCAAGACTTTCAAGTCTATTTAAGAGTGACCTGTACAGTATCACCAAATACATGTGCAAGTACTGTAAGAGCTTAAATATCTCTACAAAAATAGCCACAATTAAAAGGTTTAAACATATTTAATAATAAATAATTAAAGCACAAGACAATGCACAATACTCAACACAGTGACAGAGTTCAGAATCACAGGAAATGTTTTAAAACAACATACCAGGGCAGTCTCACATAAATACAGAAAACATCTAAAATCTTGCTATATTCCTATTTATCTGTAACAGAAATACTATACCGAAATCTTACTTACAGAGCCAGGCACATTCAAGTGCTGAATGGATGTTTCCAGGTCCAAAGACAAATACAAAATGCACAGACTCCCTCAATGAGATAGTTCTTAAATTACTATCAAACATTTCTGCTGGGTTATCTCAGATTACATCATTCTTGTCACCTTTGCGTTTAGTTCCTAGGCTAACAGGAACTTAAAATGTAACACATATGTGTAAAAAATACTTATCTCTTAAAATGTTTTGCCTAAAACTGGAAGTTGTAAAGCTGTTAAATACTTTTTTTCTTGGAAACCTGCAATTATTTCTGTTTCCAGACAATAGAAGAATTTCTAGCTACAGACATTCTGTCTCCAAGCTGAAACTAAGAGATACCACAGTGGCAAACAATTTCAACTTATTTTCTTAGATTTTGCTCTTTTCCAGTAAGGTGCACTGTGGTTACATTTTTGAAGCTCAGCACATAACATACAGTTTACTTACATTTGTAAGACAAGCATACAAATCATATTGCTATTCACAAATAACATAGAATTATTTACAAAATTCCAGCTAGCTGGGCTGGCAGTCTTCACAATTCTCCCCCATAAGAATGCAAGCCAGTTTTTCAAGAGACTCCTGAGAAATGTTGCTTGAGAGGGTTAAGCCTATCTGGGAATACCTTAACCCATTCCCTGTATTGAGAGCCTATCTGTGTTGGCATTGCTAACTTCACCCCATTGCTGCACTGTCATATCATATGTTTGCAGACATATAATCCACCTTAGTAACTTGGCATTTTGTTGGCGGGCTCGATGTAACCATGTTAGGGGATTGTGGTCTGTGAGCACAGTGAATTTCCTTCCATGCAGATAAGGCTGAAGTTTCTGCAGTGCCCTCACTATACCTAGACTTTCCTTTTCTACAGCTGCATAGCATTCCTCCCTGGGTTGGAGCCTACAATTGAGATAAACCACTGAGTGGTCTTCTCCCTCTGAAAAAATCTGGCTAATTACAGCCCCCACCCCATGGTATAAAGTATCCACCTGCATAATAGATTATTTGCTGTAATCTGGACTGGCTAACACAGGGAGGGGTCCTCTTAAAGCTCCTTTAAGCTTCTGGAATGCCTGCTCACATGCTATGGTCCACACTACCTTGTCTGGCCTATTTTTCTTTGTCAGGTCTATGAGGAGAGCAGCTATGGTACTATAGCTGAGGACAAACTGTCTGTAGTACCCTGCTGTCCATAAAAAAGCCCTTACCTGCTTTTTGGTAACAGGTGCAGGCCATGTCTGAATAGATTCCACTTTGGCAGGTTCTAGTCTGATCTTACGACTCTCCACTCTATGTCCTAGGTAGGACAGTTCTGCCATACCCACCTGACATTTGTTAGGCTTAATGGTCAACCCTACCCTCTGTCATCCATTCAGCACCTCCCTGACATGATAAAGGTGCTCTTGCCAGGAATTGTTGTAGATGGCAATATCATCAAGGGAAGCAAGGGCAAAATCTCCTGCTCTTTTTAGGATATGATCTACCAGCCTCGGGATAGTCGCTGGGGCATTTTTATCCCAAAGGGCATCTTTGTGAACTCATACAAGCCAAAAGGAGTCACAGAGGCTGAACTCTCTCTACACTGGAGGTCAAGGACACCTTCCAGTAACTCTTGCTAACATTAATGCTGGTAAGATACTTAGCCCTAACCAGCTGCTCTAGGCCTTCATCTGTCCTAGGCATGGGGTAAGCATCTGACTCTGTGTAACAATCTAAATTCCTGTAGTCCACACAGAACCTGGTGCTCCCATCCTTCTTTGGTACCAGCACCACTGGAGAGGCCCAAAGACTACTGGATTCCTGAATTATGCCTAGTTCCAACATTTCCTGTAGCTCATCTCTTAGAGTCTGTTTGGCTCTCTCAGGCACCCTATAAGAGGCCTGCTTAATAGGCCTTTAGGGTCCTGTATACACATGGTGCTGTACCAGGTGAGTACACCCTGATTTCCCAGTGAACATGTCCCTAAACTCCTGTAACACTGCTTGGATTTCCTGAACCTGGGTAGGAGATAGCTACTGGGACATTGCTACCCCTTCCACTGAGGTGTTAGTCCGAGCTTCACTAAGGAGATCAATCACCAGATCTCCCTCAGACTCCTCCTGCAATCCACTGCAAATACTCAGCACAAGGGTCTCCCTATCATGGTAAGGTTTCATGATTATATGGCACAATTTGTGTCCCTGTCTCTTGCCTAGCAGTTCTACCATGTAGTTAACATCACTGATCTTCCTTACCACGTTGTAGGGTCCCTCCCAGGCTGCCTCCAGCTTGTTTTTTCTGACAGGAATGAGAACTATTACCTGTTTCCCTACATCATACTCTATAGCTTGAGTATTTCTGTCTTACCAGACCTTTTTCTGCTGTTGGGCTTTTGCCAGATTCTTTTGAGCCAAGCCCATGAGTTCCCTGAGCCTTGACCTGAGGTTTAGGACATATGCCACAACAGACTCCTTGTGGGATTCACCCTCGCCTCCTCGCAATTAAATCTAGAGTTCCACTCACCCTATGCCCATACAACAACTCAAAGGGTGAAAAAAAACAGTGGATTCTTGGGGAACCTCTCTGTAAGCAAACAACAGATGGGCAAATATTTGGCCCAGTCCCTCTTAAGCTGGTCTGCAAATGCCAGTAGCATGGTCTTTAGTGTAGAGTTTAACCTCTCAACAAGACCATTAGTCTGGGTATGGTAGGGGGTGGTCTTAAAGTGCTTCAACCCACACTACTTCTATAGACAAGCCAGCAGGTTGACATGGCACCTCTATCAGTCAGCATTTCCTTTGGGAAACCTATGCTGCTGAAAATCTCTAACAAAGCATTTGCCACCTTTTCTGCCTCAATGGAGGATAGAGCCACTTCCTCAGGGTATCTGGTAAAATAACTTACTACCACTAGGATATAGGTTTTCCCTGTGGAACTTGGGGTACTCAGAGACCTGACAATACCCATAGCTACCCTTTAAAATGGCTTCTCAGTTACAGGCAAAGGCATCAAAGGAGCTTTCACCTTATTTCCTGCCTTGCCTACCTTTTGACACTACTCACAGGTCTTGCAGTACCC
>NC_056735.1:615155118-615272618 GCF_019279795.1 Protopterus annectens | reverse complement strand
ATCTAGCTATGTTATTATAGCAGCTTGAGAGTTTGTTAAGATCAGTTTTATTTAGGTTGGCAAGTAAAGGGGAAGCATAAAAGAGGGTAGAGAGTAGATGGGAGTGACATTAGGAATGGCTTTATCCTATATAGTGAGCCAGGTTTTCTATTAATGGTTTTGATAGTTTTGTTAATGTGCACATCAAACTTGACTGTTATATACAATATCTCCTAGGAGTTTTGTATGGGCATCTGGGGAGATTATGGTACCATTATTAGATTTAATGGAGAGAGATATCACCGTGGATTTTTGGGTGGGGGAGAAAAGTAGAAGCTTTGTTTTGCTAGGATTTAGAATCAGACAGCGAGCGGCAAGCCAATTCTCAACTAGGTTAAAAGTACTCTGAGTAATTGTTTGCTGCTCTGTTTGTGAGGTGCCAGTACAGATCAACGTTGAGTCAACTGCGTATTGAATGCATTTAGGTTTAGAGATGACAGTGAGGAGGTCATTAATAAAAATAGAAAACAGAAGTGGTCCCAAAATAGACCCCTGGGGGACACCTAGGGTGCTGGGTAGGAAGTTTGATAGTTTGTTCTGCCATAAGATGGATTGTTGTCTGTTGTGCAGATAGGATTCAAATCACTGGAGAGCGTGATTGCCTAGAGACATTGTTGCTTGGGTGTTGATGATAAGATGGTGGTTAACATATCAAAAGCCTTGGACAGGTCCAAAAAAAGGGCTGTGGATAGCTTGTTGTTGTTCCTGTTATAGTTTATTGCATTACAGAAGGTGAGGAGGGCTGTGGTAGTACTATGATGTGGCCTGAAGCCATGCTGAGAGTTAACCAGTAGTTTGTTTTGGGTTAGAAAGTACAGAAGTTGTTTACGGATGCATTTTTCCATAATTTTTGCCAGAAGTGACAAGATGGCTATGGGTCTATAATTAGATAATTGACACGAGATATTTTCCAGATAGAGGGGACTGAGGCCTCTGATATGGATTGGTTAATTAGAATGGAAATGGGGTACACTATGGTGTCAGCAGCAAATTTGCAAATGTATTTATTTATTTTATATTTGTTGAAAGGGTTTGTCCGACTGGGCTACAAATTCCAATTTTCAGCAGAGGACTGAGGAGAAAAGCTCCAGCTGAAAATAGAAATTTTACATATTGAATACATATAGAAATACATTCATCAGTACCACAGATTACTGCATTAAGTGCCACACATTACATTCATCAGTACCACACATTATTGCATTACAATGTCATACATTAAACTGTGGCAAGTGAAATACATAGAAATACATTTATCAGATGGATACATTCATAATTACGTATTATATACATAATAGTGCAATAGTTACATAGCTGAAATATTTTACTAGTTATGTTTGTACAGTGATGTACCAAGAGGTGAAGATAATGTAGTAAGTTTGTTTATTGAAGGGAAGGAAGAGAGAAGAGAAGTAGAAGGTTATAGGGGGGTGTTTAGGGAGATAATTACATTGACTAATAGCACTCATTTAGTTAAACTTATACATTTTAGCAAAAGAACAAGCACTGCCACAAATTCTACACTTACTCTTGTAAACTGAACTTTAACTGTCATCATAACTGTATTAACATTTCACAGCCATATACAATGGTTAGACCAAACAGGTTACACATTACTGCTATTTCATCCATTTTAACTGTGTCATTATAGTATGCTCTGCTATTACGACTTTTCACACAATTAGGTTTATAGGTTCATAGGTTGGTACTGGGCTATCGGCCCTAGGGCCTATACAAGCCTAGCCATAACAATTCCCTGGATATTTCTTCTCACAATATTTACTTCTCTGGACCCCTGTCTAGCAGGGTGACTGACATGATCCCAGGGGTAACTTTCCTTTCTCCCATCCAATCATCAAGGTTCCTTTTGAAGAGGGCCAAGGAGGCGCTCTGCTTGACATGTATGGGCAGTCTATTCTAGACTATGGAGAGTCTCTGGGTCAGGAACCTATCCCTCCATCATGTTTTTTTTCATTGTGATGACAAGGTTTAGATCCCTGGAGCATGTGGCTTTGAGGGATTGGGATTTCTTTAAGTGGAGCATGTCCCACAGCTCAGGATCTGACATGACCTTGTATGTTAAGCAGAGATCGTCTCTGAGTAGCCGATATGCCACAGAGTATAGCTGGAGTTTTTTCAGACGGTCAGCATATGGCATCTACTTTAGGCCTGTGATTTTTTTAGTGAGGTATTTCTGTGGCCTTTCCAGCTGTTGCAGATGTCTTGTGAGGTACATACCAAATGGGGCATTATACTCTATAATGGGTCTAATGAGGGATGAGTACAGTGGGACAATGACCTCCTTTTTTCTGGATGAAAAGCCCTTAGTGATGAGGTGTGCCACATAGAAGGATTTCCTGGCTGTTGTGGCGATGTGGTTATCGAAAGTGAGACCACTGTCTACCTGTGTCCCTAAGTCTCTCATCACACTTTTAATGTTTAGTGTACTGCCACCTATGTGGTAATTCATGGGTACATGTTTTTTTCCAAAGGTGATAACTATATATTTCTTGGCATTAAGCTTGAGCCCATGGTTCTAATGCCAGGCATCTGTTTCTGTAAGGCCTTTTTGTAGAATATCCACATCATTTGAGGATTCAGTAATGTCTCCCAGTTTGCAGTCATCTGCGAACTTTGTTAGCCAGAGTGTCTTAGTTGTTGGCCTGTACTTCAGAGAAGTAGATGCCAAACAAGAGTGGTCCCAGGACTGAAGCCTGAGGTACTCCACTTGTCACTTGTCTGGAGCTGGATTTGGAGTCAGCTACTTTTACAGAAGTTTATCTATGATTCCAGAGTGGGGGATGGTGTCGTAGGTCTTGGCAAGGTCCAGATAGGCTGTGTGGACTGTCTTACCCTTGTCCACAGCTGTGGAGACTGATTTGAAGAATTCGATCAAGTTCAGAAGACAAGATCGGCCCTTCACAAACCCAAACTGGGTGGGGTCCAGTGTTTGAAGGTTGACAATGTCTTTGTTTATAAGTTCCATGATAATGCATTCCAAGCCCTTGCAGATCAGGCTCATCAGACTGATGGGACACTAGTTCCCGGGATCCAAGGTGGATCCCCACTTGTGGATTGGGATAACTGTAGCTGTGTGCCACTCAGTGGGCACAAAGCCTGAGGTGAGGATATGATTAAACATGACACTTAAGTGAGTTGCCAGTTCATTTTGTAGTTCATGTAGTACACAGCCTGGGATGTCATCTGGTCCCATGGATGCTGTATTCTTAGCTTTGGGAAGTGTGGTTTCTACCTGTGTGGCAGTGATTACCGGAATTTGGCAATCTTTTGGTATTGAGATGGGCCCTTTAGGGGGTGAGAGGGGGGTGAACTTGGCACTAAATCTATCTGCCAGGTTATTGGCAGTATCCTTGGGATCAGTATATTTAATGTCATTCTGTTGAAGCTCAGAGCAGATCTGAGCATTGCTATTTAGATTCTTGACATAACTATAGAATGTCTTGTGGTTGTCTGGAATCTTTGGCAATTTTATTTTCGTAACTAGCTTTTGAGGATTTTATGAGGGATCTCGGCTTCTTACTGAGGCTGGTGAGGGAGTTTTTTGCATACTGGATTTTCCTCTTTTCTGTAACAGTTTCTTCCTTCTGTTGTATAGTTTGTTTATAGCAGGGGACCACCAGATTGGCTTTCTTTTTTTGGAGGACAGCATCTTGGTTCTATTTGGGATGGCACAATTCATGCACAAGTGGATGTGCTCGTACAGTGCCTTAGTGTAGGATTCTACAGTTGAACTTTCAGATCCCGTCTGCATGGGTGTCATGAAGTTTGTCACTTCTGACTTCAGTAGCATGAAGTTGGCTTTGGAGAAGTTATTTGAGGAGGTTTCCTTACTGGGGGATGGGGGTGGCATGTGGATGTCAAGGGTGATTTGCTTATGGTCAGACCTGACCAATGACGGGGTGACTACTGCTGTGGAGCATTTTTCTCCCATGTTGGTAATGACCCAGTCTAGGATATTGGAGCCCATGGTGGGACAATGGATTAGTTGATCCAGGGCATTGGAATTTATGAATTCCAAGAACCGTTAGGAAAAGGAGTTGGTACCTGAATAGTTTTCCTAGTTAATGCAGGGTAGTTGAAATCACCCAGTATTAGGGTGTTTGGTTGTATCTTAATATTTTCCAGTATGTTTAGAAATGTGTAGTGAGAATCTTGGGGCATGGTGGGGATCTGTAGCAAGCTACAATTTGGATTACAGTCTTACCTAGTGTTGGTTGCACCTGGAGAATTTCAGATGCATTGTGTTGGGCAACTAGCCTGGAGGTGTGAATATCCTTGGTAAATATGGACACTCCTCCACCTTTAGTGTTTCTGTCTTGGTTTTGTGGCCGAAAAGTGTAGTAAGAGTTGTAGCCTGGTATTGCAGGGGTGCTCTCTGGAGCCTTGAACTAAGTCTCAGTTACTGCACAGATATCGATGTTCTCCATTTTTAGTAGTGCCTCAAGAGAGTCCATTTTGAGGTTTAGACCTTTAGCATTGAGTAGCATTACCTTCAGATTTTGTATGCTTGTATCTGTTATGGGTGGTGGTTTTGTCCTTTGAGCCTTGCCTAAAAAAGGCACTATAGGGGTGGCAAGAGCTTTAGCCAGTAACCTGAATCCCAGGGGTGACAGGTGCAGACCATCTCTGGCAAAGCATTGTGGTTTGTTAATCATGTCTTCCCAGGCAGACAGATACTGGATCCCCTTTGAATGACACCAGAAGCTTAGCCAATTGTTGAAGTCAATCATTTTGTCCTTATACTGTGGTATAATTCTGGGCAAAGGCAGGATGCTACTCAGGGCTAGGGTCATAACTGCCTGGGCCACATGATGCAAGAGCTCTTCCATGTCTCTTTTGCATGTAGTCCAGGGAGGTACATCTCAAGTCATTCACTCCAGCATGGACAATGACAGAGTCGTATTTGTACTTGTTGTGGAGTGACTTGAGTGCATGCATTAAGTAGCGGATCCTGGCACCCGACAGGCAGCTGACTGTAATTTTCTCCTTGTAAAGCCTGGTGAGTGGGACATCAGTATGCCTGACTATAGAGTCACCTATGACTAAAGTGTTGGGTACATTGTCTTGCCTTAGGGGCTGTTGTTGGGTGGCACACTGGTGTTGTGAGCTATATGTCACTTTGATTGTGACTGGTGTTTGTTTGTGTTTCAGCTTCGGAAGTCCTTGTTGCTTGGGCAGGTTAATGTTAAGGGCCTCCGCATATGTGGGTTTAGTGCTGCTATGTGTGGGTGTTGATGGTGTGGGTTTTGAAGGGTTATGAGTTGCTTGAGGTGTAGTGCAGGTGTTAACCTTCTCCTCTTGACTGTTTAGCACAATCTTGGCTGGAGAGAGCTTTGCTTCCAGTTTGGATATGTAACTGCATCTCTCTCAGGTTGTAGTGCTGGGTGGTAGAAGGAGAGGGTTGTCTGTGTACATGAGGCAGTTGCTGCATTGCCCCTGTATGCCCAGATTCACCAGGTGGAAATCACCAGAAGCTGACCCTTGGACATGCCTGTTTAGGTGCTTTTTTTGTAAAGTATAAGAGCTGTTATCCCTTACCTTTGCAAGGTACTTTGCAGTTATAGGCTGTTTAGTGCCTACGATTAATTTCTCCTTATTGACAAGGAGAGTTGAGTGCTTGTATCAGTTTCAGGCTTCCTAGTGCTTTCCAGCAGGTTCAAGAGGTCCAATTGTCTCATTTGGTTTGCTTCACGTGTTTATTCACACAGCTCTCATTATTTCATGCATTTATTCTGGTACTTTTATATATGGTAAACACATGTCTTTTCAGTCAGCTTTTTTATCTGTAGGTTAATATAGCAATAACCCACGCCTGGGTGTGGGTAATGCTGGATTTACCCACGGTTGGCATGGTTTGGTCCCGAGGGTGAAATCCCCGGGACCAAACAAAGCCAACCGTGGGTAAATACAGCATTACCCACACCCAGAAGTGGGTTATTGCTATTATGCCATGACATTATTTAAGAAAAGAAACTATTACTTTTCTTAAATAATGGCATAGTATAATGCCTGTTTACTGCCCTTCCGCAGATGTCTGGCATCCGCGGCAGTTCTGATCTACTGCGCGCCTGCGCAGTACATCAGAGCTGTGGGCAAAAGCAATGGAGAAAGCAAGATCTCCGTTGCTTTTTTTTACTGTTTTGCTATGTTAAATGGGTTTAACATAGCGAGACAGTTTTAAAATAAGCAACGGAGATGTCCGTTGCTTATTTTAAAACTGTCTCATTATGTTAAACCCATTTAACATAGCGAAACAGTAAAAAAAGCAACGGAGATCTTGCTTTCTCCGTTGCTTTTTTTTTAAAACCTGTCTCGCTATGTTAAATGGGTTTAGCATAGCGAGACAGCTTTAAAATAAGCAACGGAGATCTCCGTTGCTTATTTTAAAGCTGTCTCGCTATGTTAAACCCATTTAACATAGCGAGACAGTGTTTTAAAAGTAGAGTTATACTAATGGAAAAAAGTCCGGGCGACCGGACCTTTTTCCATTAGTATAACTCGATTTACAATGTGCACGCTGGCCAATCAGCGCGCACGTTTTGGGGGGGTCATGGTATAATCAGTTTGTTTGCTCTACAAATATCTGTTGTGTTTTAATCAAAATAAAATAAAAAAAACAGAAGGAAACCATAAGCTAGAATTTATTAATAAAACATTAAACTGCTTAATGTTTTATTAATAAATTCTAGCTTGTGGTTTCCTTCTGTCTTTTTAATTTTATTTAGTTTGTTAGTTCAGTTTATTGTTTTTTTTGTGGAGTGTTTTAATCAACAGTTTACTTCTCAGGCCGACACTCTGTATACCAGGAACAGTTCTGTCTCTTATTAATGAAAAATAAAGAATCGCAGAGTCTGCATAAAACATTTTTGCACGTGCACACCTTTGAGCATGTAGGATCTTGCCTCTGAGCATGTAGGATCTTGCAAGACATCAGCTTAGTACTATTAGAGGCATTGTTGCAAATACAGTGGCTGCAGAAATAATCAAATTCAGTCATGTAATTACAGGAAAACATACACATCAGTTAAAATAGATGAATAACAGATCTGTGCAATTATTCCATGGTTATTTTTACCTAAAAGATTTCAAAACTTTGACAAGATGTACAGTAGATTTGCACCACAGTGGCAAATATAAATGTGAAAAGTTTGGTGTGTGGTACCACCACTGTTATATGCATCAGTGAAGCTATTAACCCTATTGGGTGAGAAATAATATGCTTTGGTTCCCAGCTGAAGTGACGTGAACATCAATAGGATATAAATCTTTGTCAGTGAGTAAGATGTTAAATTATACCAACTACAATTGTAGGACTAAAACAATAGTACTTAAAGGATGATAGCAGTATAAAGCCTAGATGTTTTGAATTGCCGTTGTAATTGTTTGCGACAGGATTTTTTTTTTTCATTTTGAAATAGTTTTTGACAGTTTTGAATGATGTTAGAATTCTTACCTGATTTTTTTTATCACAGAACTGTTCAATGAGTCTGCTAAGTTTAATTACAAATCTACTTTTAATCTCTTCTATCGTTCATGTCTTTTAATGTGGCTGAATTTTATTTTACTATAATCACATATGTATGCATATCTGTGTTTTGGCAAAAACTCCTTAATAAAGTTGAAGATGGCATTGGACAGTGATTTAATACAATTTGTACACTCTTAATGTATTTGACAACTGCATTTGGTTAATATCCCTTAAGTAAGTTTAAATACAAGATGATGTGTGGAAAAAAACCCTTTAGATAGGGTTGTGCAGATTCATTTTTCTACTACTTTCACTTATTGAATCTTAGGCATATTGTATACTACCAGACCATTTACTGTACCTACCTCAGGCATGTTGCATACTACCTGACTGTTTACTTTACCACAGGCATATTGCATTCTACCAGACCATTAACTCTACCTCAGGCATATTGTATACTACTGGACTATTTACTGTACCTCAGGCATAATGTATACTACATGACCATTAAATGTACCTCAAGCATATTGTATACTACCAGACCATTTACTGTACCTCAGGCATATTGTAGACTATCAGACCACGTATTGTACCTTAAGCATGTTGTATACTACTGGACCATTTACTGTACCTCAGGCATATTGTACACTACTGACCATTTACTGTACATCAGGCATATTGTATACTACCTAACCATTTACTGTACCTCAGGCATATTGTATACTACTAGACCATTTATTGTACCTCAGGCATACTGTATACGAATGGACCATTAACTGAAATTCAGCTACATTATATACTACCAGACCATTTACTGAGCTCAGATATATTGTATGTCTCAAGCACTTTACACTTTGACAGTGATGTGGAAAGACTAAATCTTCTTTCACATATTCACATATTGTATATAATTTTAATCATATATTGTTATTATCTATAACGTTAACCACAAAAGTTACATCTTCAAGCAGCTTCACTTCTTTATAAATTAAATATTACATTGCAAATCTTGTTTTAAATCTTTTCCTCCAATTTTGCTTATCTTTGTTTTAACTTCTAATCTTTGCATTTGACCACAACTACCCCAAGTCTAACACAGGCATTTTCTATATCCATATTATTCTCCTTATAACTACTTATCCCACTGTATTGTTTTAATTAGATCAGGATGCCTTCTTTCTACAAATTTTACTTTCTGCTCTATGGTTAGCAGCATATCTATGCATGGATACGAAACTGTTATCTGAGTTTTCAGACAATGCAATTTATTTAACTTTCTTGTGTATTTCTTTGTTAAAGTAGGTGATAGAGTTTGTATTTTAATATATACCATTTCTGCTACATTTTGATATGAATCATTCTTGAATAACTGTGGCAGATTCATGAAAGTGTACACTAAAGGGGTGGCGAAAGCCACATAACTATGGGCTAGGCTTATAAATGCCCTTGGGCAGATAGCCTAGTATGAACCTATGAACTAAGTGCAGCTATCATATACTTGTCTATACAGCATATCTATGCATGGATACGAAACTGTTATCTGAGTTTTCAGACAATGCAATTTATTTAACTTTCTTGTGTATTTCTTTGTTAAAGTAGGTGATAGAGTTTGTATTTTAATATATACCATTTCTGCTACATTTTGATATGAATCATTCCTCAATAACTGTGGCAGATTCATGAAAGTGTACACTAAGTGCAGCTATCATATACTTGTCACGTGATAACACACAAACTGACTACATAAGTGAAAACCTAAGAGCCTAAGCACATACAGATATTAAAACTGCTGCTTGCAAAACTCCACAACCTTTACTTATCCATGTAATGGTTGTGCTCTGTTAGCATCCACAAAGACAACCACCATTGGCACATATTGTAGCTGCAGCATTAACAAGGTATGTCTGGAACCACTATGGAAAAAAAAAAGTATATAACTGATTATTCTCACATGTAAATTCTTATACGTTCCTAAGTGGGAACATGTCCCTGGTGTACGGTAATGTCAATAATAGGTTATGACTGATGTTTGCAATAAACAGCTATGGATTTTGCCTAATACTGTGCATCAAACATTTCAGTTGACTACTGTAGATAAACCAGTGAGCAAGTGAATGGTAGCATTAGTTACACAAGTATACCAATAAGCAATACTTAAATATCCACATTGACAGCATTAGTAAGAGTACTAACAGAAACACAATGAGGGTCAACAACTATATAACAATCATTGACAACTGGGTATGAATGAAGATTAAAACATTTATTCTGCAATACATTTACATTAAAGCAAACTTCTGAGAAGACAAGCACTAGCTAGCCACACTGTGCATCATATATACATATATATATATATATATATATATATATATATATATATATATATATATATATATAAATAACCCAAATTCACAAAAAATGTGCAAAGGACAGGGTACAGTTATCATCACTTGCATAGGGTGTGGGATGGAGTACAAGAGGTCAACTCTGACACAAAAGAAGTGAGTGCATGAAAGTAAAACAAAAATGTATTCCTTAAGTATCCAAATGCCAGGGCCAGTAGCAAGATATTTCTGGCAGTCAGCAGTACTATTTAAGTGCATGTCTACATGAGCACAATCATGCACTGTGCTTAGCACTATGTCCTGGCATTCTGGACAGTTGTCAACCATGCATGGTAGAATAATCAGTTCAACATTGTTGCCCCTGACTACAACAATTACCTCTTGCAGGAGTTGCACTGCTAGTTCCATGGACCTGGCTAGAAGTCAGGTACGACCTGAATGTGAGTGATGTCTGTTGGATGAGCTGTCATTGTGACTATGTCCTTGACCATGACCATGTGGCCTATTAGGTCTGAGTATGGACTCCACAATCACTGATGGAGTAGGGGAAGTAGTGTCACCACAGGAGAGGGATTGTGTATAGCCACGTTATCTAACATTGGACAATCTAGTGGCTCTCTGGCCACATGAATGTTGACTCTCTGCTGGCAGACCTTCCATTTCAGGCATGGACCAATCCAAAGTGTCATTCATCCTGTCCAAGGAGTTCCCCATACACTTCAGACAGTCCCACACATAAGAATTCATAACTTTTGGTACTTGAACCATCGCTTCTGAGGCCTAGCTAGTACATGCCAGTGCTCCGTGATGGACCTACACATACATCACATGGTACCTACTGACACACCAACATCAGGAGGATGGTGGACAGCCTCCTCTGAGCATCTCTACCAAGCCATCTGTATGGCATTGTGCGCTCACAATAGGAAAATCAACTAGTTCTGAAACTGGAGTAACCAAACTACTCTGATCAACTGTGACACCCTCAACCTGTCCTATGTCTGAGTGTCATGGGTATGAGTACGCATACTAACTGCATCTGAAATAGGGGCAGAGGATGCTGCAGGCACAATCACAATGTCAGACTGACTATCGTCACCTCAGACTGAGCCACTTCATCGCCACTGCCATGATCAGAAGCTACTGATATTCTGAAATCAGGTGGTAGGAGTTCCACAATGTCACTGCGAAGATCACCTATAATAACAAGTAATCAGCACAACAAAGAGAGAAACAGAATACAAACTGATCAAACTTATTTTATGTGAAATGTATATTAAAAAATAAGAGACGCTACTGCATTGAGAAAGAGCTGACTTTCAGTTAGACATACATCTATCTTAGGATTGGGAGGGTGGCCTAATGGTTAAGGTGTCTGTCTTACAAACAGAAGGTGCAGGGTTTGATTCTCACAAGGGATAATTGGCTAGGCTTAAAATGGCCCACAAGGGCAGTTTGCTTAGTACTAATCTATGAACCTATGAATTACAATAACAAGAACACAAAAGGTGTGTTAACCATATGTAGGTAGTCATGTAAATGAAAACCAGATGTCCCTACATACAAAAAAGGGATATGAAAAATGGATGATAAGCATCACAACGCAAATGATACAAGGAACAGAAAATAATCTTGTTGACGGCTGAAGAATAAGGCACATCTCATACAATGATTTATTGTCCAGTTGACTCCTCCTTCTCGTTCTCCATCTGTGTCTCTTCTATCCTGCCCTTCTCACTGGATATATATATATATATATATATATATATATATATATATATATATATATATATATATATATATATATATATATATATATATATATATATATATATATATATATATATATATATATATATATATCTATATCTATGTATATATATATGTGTGTGTGTGTGTGTGTGTATCTGTCTATATATATATATATGTGTGTGCGTGTGTGTAAAATGAGAATTATTTAATTATGTTACATACCTAAAAGACCTGAAAGTTCTACAGTAGGCACATTTATGGCTGTCTTCTACACCACCCCAATGCCAATGATTCTATGTGAACCCTGTGCTGAGCTGTCTGTATCTCAAACAGGTGACAGAAACTCTTATGTTTCAGTCAGTGGTGGTTCAGTAGCAGGACCAGCCCCCGGCATACATATGTTCACTGGCAATTGCAGCTGCCCTACATCTTCCCATGTGATCATATCACTGACTCTGTGTCTTATTTTCAATATGTACATCCATGACCTCCTACAACGTTGATGTCCTTGACCAGCTGTGCCCAGATATGGTCATGGGAAGGCTTGTCAGCTTGGCATCTCTCCAAGAGGAGTAACCCATTGTGATGAATGATTACTTCTTTCTCAGCATCAATGTATGTTGGTTTATGGGGTACAGATGTCTTGGCTTCATAGCCCTGTATGACAGGAAACATAAAAGGAAGAAAAATGCATAAGTAATCCAAAAATGATTGTTAACAAAACACATATCCATGAATGTATACATCCATCTCGCACAAAATAAATGCAAAAGTAAGGCTCTGTAAGAGCACATACAAGTTAATCCAGACTTCCCAGCAAAAAAAAAAAAAAAAAAAAAGAAAGAAAGGAAATGAACAACAAATGCTATAGGTACACTGCTGCTTTAAAAAAAATAATGTACACCTTTCAAGAAAAACTGGATAAAATTTTTGTGGGTATCCACTTCTGTGAAGGGCAGCAAGGCATACATTACAGGTTTAACACAATTTTGTTTGCTAATAATGCAACACCCCTTTACCTTGTGAATCAATAATACAACACTCTCCTGCAATAAATGCTCAGCTTCCCACATAAAACACTCCATTAAATGTCAGCTAACATTCATTAAAAACATATTATTGGTTAAGAAGTAACTGTTGTAATTAGGATCATGGAATCATAGGAGGTCACTAGGTTAAAGGCCCTAGGGCCCTTACAAGCCTAGGCAAGTTCAACTCATGTTCCAAAGAGTGTTGGGTTCAAGCAGACATTGAAGTTAGTACCTATTGCCCCTGTTCAAGAGGGACACAGGTGGAACTCCTGGGGTGAATTTTTGGTTACCCATCCAATCATCCATTTTTTTTTTCAGAAGAGGATGTTTCTGTAAATGTAAAAGTCTCAAAACTGCTGCCAAGGCCATAATTCATATAAAAAGTCCCTTCACAGCACGTGGAACAGCACTAGAAAATGTTGGGCAACTCCCCAGTGCACACTAAAGTCATGATAGAGTCTTCCCCTCACTTCTACGCTCTTTTGAACTTAAAAATAAGCTAATTTGTGTGCAAGTAAAACCACATTACACAATCTTTGTTCCTGACAATTTGTGTGCGTCTTTGTTGTGCTGGTGTGTTACTTGCCAAATGTGGTGTGCAGGTGAGATTGGAATCATCCAAGTGCCCCACCCACATCCTTTCTCCTGCAGACAGTCCATAACTCATCAGCGTGCCCACAATACATTGTAGCAGTTGATGCAGCCACCTTCGGGCCATGACCATTCCTGCAAGGCAGCACATGTAGCAGTCTCAAACAACTCACTCACACCCTCTTTGGTCTTGGCTCAACGCTTAAGCACCAATATGGACAGTCATTGCCTTGACATCCTCTGTCTTTTTCAGCTCCTGATTTATTCAGGCAAGCTTGTTTCTCATATTCTTATAGTTTCTCAAGTCTTTTTTGTTGGCCACTAAAGTAATAGGCATGTTGGGACATAAGTGTTTTACCTCTGGCACCCACTTCTCAGGAATATTTTCTAGTAAGTCAGAGCTGTCAACTGGGAAGCACATTAGAATAACATCAGTGTCTGGGTATGAGGGGGTCTGAAGGCAACTGTAATCTTCCAGCCCAGCACTATCCCACAGTACCAGTTCAACCCACTTGCTCTCCACCCCAATGTCAAATACATAGTTCTCAAACACCATAGAAACATAAACCTTGGGGAACTCATTCTTACTGAACACAATGAGTAGGCAGGTTTTCCTGCAGGCACCATCATCAAAAACAACAAGCTTTTTACAGATAGTGTGCATGGGTAGCTGCCGAGACAACAAATTGTGAAGGGCTGTCTGTGCTACTTTGTAAGCATGTAAAAGGCAGGCAAATCTTTGGTTATTGTTTTCAACCGCACCACAGAGTAACTCGGCAGCTCTCTTGTCGGTATGGTTGATTATGTCTATCTGATGTAATTAGAGTACTGCAGTCAGTGTTTTTCATCTGACAGCACCAGTGCCACCCCAATGTGAAGAAAGAATTACAGCTCAAGCCTACAGCCCTCTTACTTCCACTTCTAACATGGCTATGTTAACAGCTAATTTGAAAAATGCAGACAGCAAATCAAATAAACAGGTGTATTGTGAAATGCAATCCATCAATAAGGCTTAAATACATCAATTAAAAAAATATCAGCATACTTTTGCAGAATGTCAGTTGCTAAAATAGAAATATGTTTTGAAAGCAAAAAGCACTATCAAACTATCTGGATCCAAACAGTCTCTCTTCCTATGACACAAGTTCCTCCCCTACACAATCCTCTTGATATAGTGCAGATCTAGCCCTTTGAGCACTGTAAATGAGAAAATAAGGTGTGAACTCATTTCCATTCATGACTTCCACTATCTGCACTAAGTGCAAGGAAGGTAAACCTGATGTAAGGACCTACACAATTGTGTCACATGCCCTAGTAGTTCAAAGACAAGCATTGAGAATAATTGCCTGCTAATGGCTTATAAGTTTGAATGATTAGTCTAACTGTAAGAGCAATGAGAGTTTTACAGTCATTTCTCTTTGATGCACATTTACCAAGGGTATGTGAGAAGAGACTTACTAGAAGATCTGTGAGTATATTAACTAATGTAGGACAGCAACATTCCTAACATTTGTGTGAAATGTTTAAAACCACACTGTGAGCCTGTGAGTAATTTTTTTCTGCAATTCTAACGAACTAGAGTACTCAATGAAACAGATATCAATGCAAATCACATAGCAGTCTTATTATAGAAGCATAGATAACAGAATGATGCTTGCAAAATAATAAGAAAAAAAGAACTGCAGTGTTTTAAATTATATTGTGTGAGGAAAGATTAGCATAACTGTTGCCAATATCACAGTTATCCACACATCTAAGTGGAAATCACAAAGGACTGCTTTCAGAACTTGGTTCTGTTGCACAAATGTCAGTTGATACTATGTCACATATTGAGTTTACATAATGTACATTTTGCTCTTCACAGTATATGTATGTGTCTGTGGCAAATACTGATAATAATCTGTCATGTGTGTTATGAATGCTTTGGTGTCATAGAATTCATATCCAGAAAAGGTGTAGTTTGTGTGAGTATACTGATTTTTAAGGAACACATGCTCATGTTGCAATACAATAGAGATGAAGAAATGTACATTTTAATTATTTGTTTCATAATACTTTTTTAAGTAATTTTTTTTAATTTCTCTTCATCATTTGTGTGCTGCTTGGCATTGCACACTTTTGACTGGCGGTGGTCCTAGACAGCAAACAAGAATTGACTTCCTAAGTATAAAACTGAACATTTTAAGTTGGGCCACCTTCTGTAACATGTCTAGTAGCATTCTGGACAGTACTCAGTGAGTAAGTTCCATCTGTTAGCTAGCTCTTTCTGCTGCACAATATGTAAGTAATGTGAACTTAGAGCCAGAGGCCATATAATGCAGAGTTTAAATTTTATATGCAGATATATTTTTACTTTATATAGAACAAATATTGACACCTAATATTATTTATCAAATGAACAGGCTAAAGCCTGTGATAAATGATAGACATCTTACCTTTAGTCCCTTTGAATTGATGTTACAAAGGTGTTGTAAACTTACATCTTCTCATTATTAATAACAATATGTGCTATGGATGTTGTGACATATGATATTTTGCTGAGTGTGCTAACACAAAAGCAGTAACATGAGAAATGTGTTCCTATATGTCATATATGCTGGAGAACTTATCCATATCTCAAAAGTGTTCAATAGATAGGCAGTGAAAAAGATATGTAACCTGTTTAAAGTCTCTCTTTTCATCTCTCTGCTGCTTGTAACACTGCAGGACCACAAGGAGCTGTGCTGAGTCTGAAAGAAGTGCAAAACCACGCAAATGCAGGTTTTCAGGCAGGGAACTTGAAAGAGATAGGAATTAGCCCAAAACAGCCAATAAGCTACTAGTTGCTGGGCTGAGACCACTCCTCCAGGGACAGATAGGCTGCTCAAAGCTCCCTACTCTCACTGGTGAACAGAGAAGCTTCCTCCTAAACAAGTAAGGATATGGGCAGCACAGGAACTTATACCACAGCCCAGAATTCAGCAAAACCTGAAATCTGGACTACTCTAATTCAGAAAAGGCGGGAAACAAGGATATAGATATATATTTTTTTCTTTTTTCAACAGAACAACAGTAACTTAAAAGAAAAAAAAACTGTAAATGCTTTAAACAGGCTAGCACACTTGATTGTGTAGCCTACAACAGCTAAATAACACAAAAAACAATTTAAAGAAGTGTGGGAACAATAAAAATGCAAAAACAAAGCTTTTTTCAGATATTAGAATAGCTAGAAACTCGCTTTTCAGTGAGAATATGCAGTTGCAAGTAGAAAGGCAGAGAAAATAAATACTTAATCTGTTTAAAGTCTCTTTAATCTCTCTGCTGCTTGAAACACTCTGCAGGACCACTAGGAGCTGTGCTGAGTCCAAAAACCTGGATAGATACATAGAATAATACTGATGTTGTAGTCCCTTGTTCATAAATCAGTTTTGACCTAAGATTTCTGTAAGCGTTCTCCAGTGTTTCTGATAGTAGGATAGTTTATTTTGGCTTTGTGTAATTAGTTTACTGGCTAATAAGTACTTTATAGCCATTCCTTTAAATTCTTCCCATGTGATATTAATTTTATCTAACCAATTTTGGGCTATGTATGATTTCATCATTGCACACAGTGTGACTATGATGTGTTTATTTTCATAGGAAAATTTGAAAGGGAATGCATGTAAAATTGCCATTTCCCATGACAGGGTAGATTTAGTGTATCTCTTTTTTTCTAACATGGCTGTTAACGAACACCATAATTTGTGAACATTCTTACAGCTCCAAAAATATGAATAGTGTCTGCAATGCTGTTTCGGCATATGGCCCAATAAGGAGAGTATTTGTTTTTCTTTTGGCTTTTCCCAGTTAGGGGTTGCCATAGCAGAACTCCAGTCCACTAATGATTGGTAGTCGATATTTATGGTTCTGAGGTGCCAGCCCGATGCCCAACCTTCAACGAAGGCACGCCCATTCACGCATGTCTTTCGAACACCACTCAACCATGGAGAGGACATGCAGAGTCCACACAGAATGCACTCCAGCCGAGAATCAAATGGGAGAACCTCTTGGTGTGAGGCGACAATGCTACAGCTGCACTTGAAAGTTTGAGGAATTAATTTTACTTAGAAAACGTGTGTGATAAGCATTGTTATTAATCATAATTTGGGTGTAAATTAGTTATTTGAGGATGTTAGTTTCAAAGTAAGCTCAATTGCAGCAGATTTATGTTCAACAGTGATCTTATTATTTTTCTCTTCCAAAAAATTTGAATATAGAAGTGCATCTTGATATTTAATTTTTGTTATTAATCTACTGGTATTTGAAATATTAGATCTCAAAAGTAACAGGTTAATAATTTGTTGATATAGCTGCATGTCTTGGTTATCTATTTTAACAGTCATAGTAATTGTGTTAATCAGGTATGTTAATTGGCTGATTATGATGTTATAACTTTTATTTACTTCAAATCATTGCCTGATGTTTTCAATTGAAAGGCTTTGGACCTGATAGAGATCCCATACAGTGATGTTTTTGATTTTAGGGTACTGAGTCAGGTTTATCATAGTATTATTTAGTTTAATATTAGGTTTAAGGTGTATTGGATGTCCCAGTACCAAAGTATCTTTAAGATTTAGGGAGGATACCAGCTTTTGAAATATTATTGTGCTTCTTATGATTATGGGGTGTACCTTAAAATACTTTAACGTCTTAGAATTCAAAAAAGGTACTGGTTTAGGATTTAAATTACATGAGAGTAGATGATTGTAATATATTTTAATCCATAGTGGATACCATGCTTTGTTGAATAGTTAAAAAATTGCTATTTGTATAATTCAACAAGCATTTATAATGTTATAATATGTTTGAAATTCAGGTAGACCTAGCCCCCATTTTTGTTTGGGTAATGTTAATCTAGAATATTTTACTCTTATATTTTTTGGATGCCAAATATATTTACCTAGTAGTGTTTCAAGTTTGGAGAAGAAGTTTTTGGGTATATTTTGATTTATTGCACTAAAATGAAACAATAATCTTGGAAGAATACTCATTTTAACTATAGCCATCTTAGATAGTAGAGATATGTTGAGATTTAACCATTTCTTAGTGTCCTCAGTGATAGTAGTCCAGGTTTTGAGCAAATTATTTTTAGTCATATCAGACTGGGGGTGAGTGAACATGATACCCAGATATTTAAGATTATAATTGACTATTATTTCAGTTTTGGAGAAATATAATTCTTTATGTCCTAGAGAATTCAGAAGCAATATGACTGATTTTTTTGGGGGGTTAATGGCATAATTGGATAGTTGTGAGAATTTTTCAATTGAGTTTAATATCTTATTCAAATCTGTTTTGGGGAATTCAAAATAGATGTTTAAATCATCAAGCAAAAGTTGTATAATTTATTGGGATTTTTGAAATATTCATAAGATGGTGATAAGTTCTTTGTGTTATTTTAAAAAGTAGAGGGGCTATGTATATATTTAACAGATATGGTGATAGTGGGCATCCTTGCCTTGTACTGTTTACAAGTTGAATAGGTTTTGATTGCTTTTTTTTTATAAATAGTGTTGTTGTGGCATTATTGTAAAAGCCCTAACCATTGTTTATATAGTATTCAGGAATGCTAAATTTCTTGAGTATCTTTAATAAAAAGTCAAAATTTACCCTGTCAAAAGCTATGGTTGCATCTACTGAGAGTGCATAACTAGGGCATTTATCATTCTCTTTTAAACTAATAATTGAATCAGTGCTGAGTGTTTTGTCATATATTTGTCTGCTGTTCATAAATCCTAGTTGTTCAAAAGATATGATAAGAGGTAATATTTTTTTTTTCTATTGGCTAGGACTGTAGAAAGAATTTTGATATCAATATTTATGAGTGCTATTGGCCTATAATTATTTGGATTTGATACTTCAGACTTGGGTTTTGGTATGGATACAGTTTTTGACTTATTGATATGCAAGTCTTTGGTATCATACTTTATTATGTATTCGTATACTTTCAGTAATATTGGAGCTAATTGTTTTTTGAAAGTCTTGTAATATTCCACCACATAACCATCTGGCCCTGGTGATTTGCCTGGTTTCAAACTAT
Organism: Protopterus annectens; assembly: GCF_019279795.1. NCBI lineage: Eukaryota > Metazoa > Chordata > Ceratodontiformes > Protopteridae > Protopterus > Protopterus annectens. Next base: position 615,253,313 of record NC_056735.1, on the reverse strand, counting down.
TTACAGCAGCAATAATTTCTTCTACATTTATGGGAGCTTTGAGGTTATTTATTTCTGCTTCATTCAGCATTGGAAATTGTAACTCTTCAGTAAATTGATGAAATAATGATTCATTAAACTGGTCATGAGGGCCATACAGGTTTTGGTAAATTAATTCACAGGCTGTGATAATCTCTTTGTCCTTATCTAGAGATTTGTTATTATAGTTTATTTGCTTTATTTTGGTAGGGGGGTTTATGTTTATGATTCTTGCCAGCCCGTTTGAGGGTGATTAAGCCCATTTGGCACATTTGTAAATAAGTTTAATTTCACTGATTGAGAACTCTTGTGTTTGAATTTCCTGTAATTGTCCCAGTAATGTATCCATTTGACTTTCAAGTGCTGGTGAATAATTAATTTGTAATTCTAACTCTATGTTTTTTAATTTTGATTCTATTGTTCCAACCTTTTCCATGTTTAATTTTTTTTATAGAAAGCAGCTCTTTGAATTAATATTCCCCTAATAGTAGCTTTTGTCACTTGCCATTGAACGTCATATGGCATATCTGTTACTTCTAGGTTACTTTTAGCTTGGGTGAGAATGTGAATGATATCCTGTGAAACTTCTTTTTTCTTTAATACGTTTGTATTTAACATCCAGTTCATAACTGTTTGGAGTCTTTGCACTGAGCTCCCCAACTTTATTGTAATGTTTATTTTTGCATGATCTGATATTGTTCTAGGTTCAGTATTGTAGGTGACTGTATTATTTAATAGAACTTCAGATATTAATAATATATCTATGCTACACCAAGACTTGTGATATGATGAATAATAAGTGAATTTACTAGTAGTTGTACTATTCCTATAATTTTCAGATGGGTCAGCTAACTTAAAATCTCCCATTATTTCAGCTATTGGTGTAGTGAGCTGAACAGGTTGCTCTTTATACTTAGTTGTCCTATCAAGTTCTGGATTAATTATCATATTCCAGTCACCACCTATGATATAGAGATAATTAGGAAAGTTCTGTAGTATTCTATATATCTTATATAGATAGGTTACTTGATGTAAACATGAAGCATAAACATTTAAGACTAAGACCGTTTTTTTAAACAGTGTCAGTTCACAAGTAAAATAACCCCCTCTGCCATTTGGGTCATAACTACCCTTTATTATAGTGCCATCAAAAGATTTTTTAACTACTATAGCAACTCCACTAGAAGCTGTATTGTCACCAGCAGCAACAATATGTCTCACCCATGTTTTTTAATCTTTCTCCCATTGTTCTTTCAACATACGTATTTCTTGAAAGAAAGTTATCTCTGCCTTAGATTTAAAAATTAAATGCATTAATAGAGTCTTTTTTTTTCTTATTTTGTAAGTCCTTTACATTCCATGGATCCACAGAAATCATCAAAAAGCTACAATACACAGAATACTGACTTTCAGAACTAATAGAAGTATATAGGGACAAAGTGACCTTTCAAAGTTATTAGAGTTTTTGATACAGTTCAATGGTATGAATACAAGTGTGACATCAGTCCCTTTTAGACCCCCCCCCATGCGTATCCATGCTAGCCAACTAACTGAAATAGAGCTAAAAAGAGCATTAACAACTATAATACATAATATTTCTATCATTCTAAGCCCCAGCAACAAGAAACAAGAACACACATAACAGCTTGCTCAACCAAAGCATATGTAAGAGATATGATTTCTAACCCTTACTTCAATTAAAGGTAATTAAGCTGAGCATTTTTAAAACTGTTTTTAACTGAGATTTAGAAATCTAACTTAATAGGCAATCTAAACATATTATAATTCAAAGCAAACCTTAGCTTTTCTATTACATCCACACATAACAGATACTTACATGCACAACTGAATTTAACTTATTATAGTTTATCAGTCGCTGTTTGCATGTTACTTATTTTTATAATTCAAGTACAGTCCTTTTTAGTGTACAGAAGTTCTTTACTTGTTGGGTCTGTATGTACAGCTAAGAACAATTATAATCCTGATTATCCATTTGCTATGTATGAATCAAGCATGCATACATCAAGATTCAGCTTCATAACATATATAAAAGCATCTGTGCTTAAAACTACAATAGATTGGATAAACGCAAATTACTTTGTCAACTGGAAAGAATTAACAATGGTTATATTAATAAATGAATTTAATCTATTAAAAAAAATTCTTAATACTAGACAAATCTAACAAACCTTGGTGCATACTATCCATTAGTATACAATATAATATAACAAAACCTTCTAAAACATTTCTGATTAATCATTACATTAATTCCTTTAGGAAACTTATCAATGCAAACATAGATCTAAAACTATGGTTTGACCTTTTAGCCCCGTTTACCATCACTAACAATTTTCCTCACAAAATATATAGGGAAACAATAACCTCCTGGGAACAAAATGGATTCTTAAGCTGGTTTCAATGTGTAAAAAATTAAATGTTTTAGACAAACATATGATAAAAACTATTTACAATATTCCAACACAGAACTGGTTAACCTTACAATGTATTCTAATGTACACTCAAGATTTATGCCGATTAATCAATAATTCCTCATTTAAAGATATACTAAATCTAATAAGTTGTCTATATGAATTTATATATAGTAGTTGTGAAAAGAAAAATTCCATTTCAAATCTATACAAAGAGTTACTAACATATAAAACAATTCCCAAACCATCATGCTGGCAGTTCTTAATAAAAGACCAGTCATTACAGTTAACAGAAGAAATTAAATCTAACATCCTACTATCAGTTAATCACACCTCTAACACACAGCACTGGAAAATATTTAATTGGAAATACTTACACAGAGCATTTTTAACACCAGATAGAATTAAGAAGATCAGTTCTACTACAAATGTTTTTTGCTGGAGGTGTGAACAGTCAAATAAAGCAGACTGGAATCATATTTTTTATGAATGTAGTAAAATTAAATCATATTGGAATGAAGTTAATATTTTTTTGCAAGCTTTATTTAATGAATCTTTTTCCTTAACTAAAGCATTGATTATATTAAATGTAAATGAAGGTCCCTACCTGAATAAGACAAATATGTATTTGTTATGGACAATATTTGCTATATCTAGGAAATGCATAACCAGAAGGTGGAATTCAAATACATCACCGACCTCAGAAGAATTCTACACTTTACTGAGGACAACTGCATCGATGGAAATAAAAATCCAAGAACTACAAATCTATCCCAGGCCATTGGTAAATAATCCATGGAAGAAAGTTATATCTTTTTTGGACACTCTGCAAGTAATTAATATTGTCACTCGGATAACTGATCTGTCAATTCTATATTTACTAATATACATTGAATATAGGTGAAAGTCAGGCAAATGTATATATTGTATATAGTTGTTTAAAAAGATACTTAAAAATATTATGAAAATGTTATATTTAATTGAAAATAAAAACTATTTGAGTAAAAAAAAAAGATTCAGCTTCGTGATCAGACAAAACAGTGTCAAAAAGACTTTCCTAGTCTCTGCTGTTCAAAGTTGGTATGCTTACATTTTTGATGCATACTTATTTGAAAGCTAAAAAAAAAAATGTGTGAAATGTAGATAAAACAAAACAGACCTAACTACATTACTTTGCTTTCCTAATAAGGAATAGTTATTGTATGCAGCTGCAGCAGCTGCTTCAGCATCTGACCCATAAGATTATTTATAGTCCAGTTTGTATATATTCAGGAAAGAAGAAATAACAAGAAAAAAAAGAACCTATATATTTACATAATTACATTTGTATATAATTGTTTAAGCTGTTAGACTTAGTTCTGGGCTGGATTTACCTTCCAGACACCAATTGCATGAGATTCTTCACTTTCTTAATCAGCAATATACAAATCCAAAGATTTTCTGAAATGTGAGAGCCTTACTTTCATTTTTAATTACAAACTTGGGTTTTCGGCATTATTTGGGCTTAAATGGATACTTTACTTGTTCCTTTGAACTCAGTTATGCTTAATCTTCCTGATTCAAGGTCGCAAGGGATTATGGGTGTTGTAGTTTGTTCGGAACGGGGTTGAGATACTGTTTGAACTGAATTAGAAAGCCCAAATGGAAAGCGATGGGTTTAGATAGAAAAAAGGTAATTTAAGTACTTTACATTGTCATTTAAGTCAATTTAGCACGCACAAATGTATATATGTATTTATTCATTGTGTTATGATCCTTTTGAGGTAAAAGCACATTACTTCATGGCAGTTCTTTAAAGGCTTTGAGAAAAGCCATTTTTGCTTCTTCTTTATTTTTTACTGCATAATTTAAGCCATTATATTGAAATTGCAGAGTTGCTGGATATTTCATTTGGAATCTGATATTTTTGCTTACTAAGTAAGTGCAGTAAGGTGGTAAGACTTGTCTTAACTGTTTTAAATATAGAGGCAGATCCTGAGCAAAGGTTATCTTGCAGCCATTCCATACTAGATGTTTTCTTTTTTTTTTTTGCAGCCTGAATTATTGCTTGAGTATGTGAAGCATTAACAATCCTTGCATATATTTGTCTGGGGGCTTCCAGAGTTCGAGATTTTCTCAGAGCTCAGTGTATTCTTTCAATAACAATTATTTGAGATCATTCTTTGTTGTCAAGAAGGAGCTCAAAGATTTATTTTGCCACATTAGTTAGTTGTGATTGTTCATATCTTTCTGGGATGCCTCTGATCAATACATTATTTATTTTGTTCTAGCTTCAAGATCAGCCAGTTTTTGTTGCATTTCTTTAACTGAGTTTTTAGCGATAGAAGCAGTTTTCTGCATTTCTTCTACCTTTCTCTCATTACTCAGTATTCTAGCCTCATTTTTATTCAGTCTGGGTATTATTTGATCTAAGTTGTTGCCAAATGCTGTAAGTTATGAAGAGAAAGGTTGTATTTCTGTTTGCAGAGGCATCAAGGCTGCTTTTAGTTCCTCCATGTCAAAAGAGTGATCGTTTTTTTTGTTTCATTTGATGCTTTGCAGCTTCAGCTTGTGATTTGGTAGTTTTCTGCCTCTTAATGATAGTTTCTTTTTTAGGAGAAGCAATTTGAGATCATCTTGTCTTAGATGTATGTGTTTCCATTTGATCCATTTTTCTTTGTTGTGTGAAAGTTTGATTCTTTTCTTCTTTACAGATGTTACTTGCTAAATACAGGCCCAGCACATGTATAGGAATCACTGCTTAGTTACCTCCCAGATCCAAGATATGTATTTCTTATTTATACACTCAGAGGTTAAATATAAGCTTTCTTCAGAAAATATATTAGTTTTAATTTTGCGGGAGATGCTTTTTTTGTAGATTTTTGCTGCAGCAGTAGCATTAGATGAGGTTAGATTCATAGTTAGAAGTTGGAGCAAGCTTGAGTGTATGCTATCTAGTTGGTGGCCATCTTAGAACCCCACCTTCCCCAACATATCTCTCTTTCAAAAGGCAAAAAAGGCATCTGCCCCACCAAATAAATCATGCCCCATAATTTGCTCCACTTTGCCTATGTGTCATCTTGATACACTTATTTTCTAATTGGTTTTCCAACATTATACTGTTGTTGTCTCCCATCCATGGTATCATGAATCAACAATGTCATGAAATTCTGTGTACAACTCTTCATTTATGTTGTGAAGAAGTGGGTAGATATGGTAGTTTCCCACCACCATCCTGCAAATTTCTGTATTCTTTTCTCTGTGTCTTATCCTTTGCTTGCCCCCATATTCGCCACCATCTTATCATGTCCATTTTCACACATTTAATATGGTCAAAAATTAGGTCACACACAACACACATGGCCAGAAATGCCCCATCAAAAAGCCTTCCCTTTTTGTCCTCAGCATTTGTACAAGGCTTGGCATTGTATACCAAATACTGAGTGATGATGAATGGTGCTCCACATCCTTTTTACCATCACCCACAAAGTCTTGAAAATGTGTTTAAATCCACTGCACTGTAGGTTTACAGAGTAAATCCACTACTTGAAACAGTTACTCTAACAGTTCTTAGGCTGATGGATGTAATGAATTAGAAATTCCTATGTGGTGAGTTCAGGCAATTCTCCTGTTTTTGAATAGTGTCAACTGTACAATTACAGGTGTATGTCAAAATTTAATTTCATGTGATTTTATATTCCTATCATATAAAACCACTAGTCAGCAGTTAAGCAAAATGGCAGACCCACCAGTGATTAAAAGAGATTTATTGAAGCGCTTTTCATTGCCACAATAAAGCAACTTCCTCAGAAAAAATTCAAAGTAAAGAAATAGTGTTATTTGAATGGTTAGGAGCAATCGCTTAATTAGTCACACCTCTTTCCTACCACATATTTAAAAAGACATTACGCATTACTATACTAAACAAACCTGACTAACCATGTTATGTTAAAAATGAATTATACATACATCATGGTATAAAAAAACTAATATACATTATATTAAAATAGACAATACTACACTAATAATATGACTAAAATTCATATATATAGTATAATCCCAGCAATCAATATCTAACGTACCAGACTTCTAAGTTTAAGCAAACAGGCAATGTTGCATGAGTCATTTAAGCCTGGAGGGGCAAATGCATTTAAACGAATTTGCCATACAAGTTCATGTTCCTCAAGAAGTAAGTTTATAGGGCCACCTCTCATGTTAAATTGAATTTGATCTATAGCTTTGAACATACATTTATGGCCAACATTCTGGGAAACATGTTTAGCCAATGAGTTATCCAATTTATTTGTAGATGTAGCTCATATATCCTGTCCCGCAATCTACACTCGGTTTTACCCACGTAGAAAGTGGGACAGCATACACACATTGCTATGTATACCACAAGTCTAGAATTACAGTTAAGTTTAAACCTGATGTTGAAATTATTGCCATTAACAAGAAATGTTCTACCAAGTCCACAAATCTACACATCTTACAACCCCCCCAGATGGTCATCCCTGCCCGTCTAGATATATTACGATAACTACTACTGTCCAGCAGATTCTTCAAATTATAACCTCTATGAAATACTGTCAAAGGAAGTGGACCCAGTTTATCAAATAATAAACTGTCATTCAAAATAAACTGCCAATTCTTATACAAAATGAATTTCACCCTATCACTATCAGTGCAAAAAGTAGTTATAAACCTATCATTGAAATTAGAATCTAATAGTTGTGATGTCCCTTGTGTTATAGTAGAGCCTCCATCAGGAGGTGAAGTTGTTGTAATGTTCTCTGATCTACTTGAATAAAGAATAGGGTTAACTAGTCCAATTCTTCTTTTTTCGGACACTTCGTTAACCAATTGTTGCATCAAATAACGGTGATACCCTTGTTGCTTAAACATACTACTCAACAAATCACATTCCAATTGATAATCCACATCTAAAGTGGTCATCCTAGCTGCCCTGATCAATTGTCCTTTGACAATTGACCGCTTTTGATGAAACGGATGGCAGCTAGAAAAATGTAAAAAGGAATTGCAGTATGTATGCTTCCTGAAAATCTTTGAAACATAATTATTGCTAATCCTATCTTTGGATAATTTAACATCAAGGTAATCAATGGTATCTGTATGGAAAGCTGACATGAATACCAAAAAGTCAGTAGTGGTGTTCAAATAAGAAATAAATTTGTTAGCCTGTACATTATCACCTTTAAATAAAATAAAAATATCTAAAAACCTTGTGTAAAAAATGAGGTTTGCCTTGTGGTCAGATGAATCCAGGACAAACGTCCTCTCCCAGTATGCCATAACCAAATTGGCAAAACTGGCACCACAAGGCGACCCCATAGCCACACCTTGTTTTTGTAAATAAAACTCTTGACCAAAGAAAAAGTAATTATTTGTAAGAATAATATCTAATAAAATTTCTACTAGAGTGATTTCATTAATTGGAAAATTCTTAGATCTAAGCAAGAGACTGACCCATTCTACGCCGTCAAGGTGGGGGATAGACGTATAAAGATCTTTGACGTCAATGGTTAAAAAGTTATGGGTAACGTCAAACTCCAAAATGTTAAGACTCTCTAAGAAAGACCAAGAGTCTTTACATATTTGGGATTCAGGTACAAGATATTTTTTCAATATGTTATCAACAACTTTAGCACAAGGATATGTTATAGACCCCCTCCCATCAATCAATGGTCTCATAGGGGGGTCAAACATATCCTTGTGAATTTTTGGTATCCCAAACAAGATTGGAGTTTTAGGCCAAACCAAAGAAATAAAATTAAATGTATCCATATCAATAATGGCATCTATAAACAAATCATTAAAATAGCCTTTAATCCATTGGTAGGCTGTGTTAACTTCATTTGATGAGACTTTAAGGTATGCTTCTGTGTCAAGTAATCTACGCATTCTCTTAATATAATCATGTTGGTCAAATATGACCAATTCCCCACCTTATTGGGTTTAATTACCTGTACGTTAGCAGAAACTAAAGTTTGCAAGGCCAAATTTTCATCAAAACTCACATAGTTTTTCTTTCTACCTGAAAGAATATTATGAGAATACAATAAGTGTCTAAAATCAAGCTCGCAAACTTGTTCAAACAATTTCAAAGTAGGGTGTAAGGGGGGGTTAAATGTACTGGCTACCCTCAATCTGTCATCTCCTGGATTATTATTACTAAATAACAAATTAAAATTCAGCTTTCTCACATAAAGCTTCAACTCTATGACTGTTTTAACAAAATTCAAGGGTTTGTCAGGCACAAAAGTAGCACCTTTAGCTAACAAGCTGACCAAAATAGGGTCAATTGGGACTGATGATAAATTGAAAATATTAAAGTCCACATCAGTATTTTTTACAATGTTCAATACTGGAATGTCATTCCTTGCTATTTCCTGCACTTGGAATGCCATTGGTTGTTCTTCTGGTTCTGCTTGAATGACTTGTTCTTTGGGATCGCTCCTGTATAATGGCCCTTCTGAAAATTTCCACTCTCCCCGTTATTGAGGCCACCCTGGTTATTACTTTCATTATGTTTTTGGCATACAAAATTGTTACTATTATAATTCCGAATCCGTTCACTATGTCTAATTATATCCTGGTTGTTGTCATCATTTAATACATTACCTTGGTCCATATTACTATTTTGTTGTGGTTGTGCACCCGTAAATGTTTTAATAGTATTAGAAACCTGTGCAAGTGACGGTTTAGGATAAGCAGAACCAGTATCATAAGCCATACGGTCCCTTTTCATTCTTTTATATTTGTTCCCTTTCAATTTTTCAAGTAATTGATTAATACTAGAAAATGTACGGTCATAGTGATATTTGTAACTAGTGAAATCACTACTAGAAACAATATCATTGTTCAAAGCCGAAACATCACTAGTCAAAGCTTCAATCTGCAATAAGTAATGCTTAATCATGAGTTTCATGAGATCGACGCCTTGTTGATCGAATAAGGAATTAAGTTCCAAATGAAACATTGAGTCTGGTACTAACCCTGTCGGATATCGGTATAAACGTAGTCCCTTTGGGACAACATGTTGGTCCAGGCATTCATTGAAATAAGTAACCTCTATCTGCAACTTTTTTAGTTTCAATAATTTGTTATCCAGAGCCTTAAGTTTATCATTTAAAGTAGCTACACCAACCTGTTGTTCACTATGCATGTCGGCCGGTCGACCAAGACTTGAAAGAAAACGAAGAAGTATCCTTAACCCAAACAGAAAAATCAGGAGTGCCAATAAGCCTTCCAGTGTTGTTCCCAGATGTATTATGCTGGTCCATGTTCATATTATCCAGTAGTGAAACCTCGGTTGGTGTACGCTGCCCTGGTGTAATAGAAGCACCCAGTGTACCATCTATTGGGCTATTGTTGTTGACTTAAGTCAAGTTACAGCTACTAGATGACAACCCATTTGAAGCCGACTGTAGAAGTGCGTTTTGAGATAAACGCTGTTGTTGGGATAACGCAATGTCCACTTTCTCAAGACAAGACGAAAAACCATCCATACGCTGATTCATAGCGTTAATTAGCATGGTTAAGTTCACTAGTTCAGACTGAAGTTGTGAACTAAATAATGTAGGACTGCTCGGATTACTGCTGACTCCAAACGCCATACTCCAAACAAAACTTGGGAAATACAAATAAACCAAAGAAAACCACTAGTCAGCAGTGAAGCAAAACGGCAGACCCACCAGTGATTAAAAGAGATTTATTGAAGTGCTTTTCGTTGCCACAATAAAGCAACTTCCTCAGAAAAAGTTCACAGTAAAGAAACAGTTATTTGAATGGTTAGAAACAATCGCTTAATTAGCCACACCTCTTTCCTACCACATATTTAAAAAGACATTGCGCATTACTATACTAAACAAACCTGACTAACCATGTTATGTTAAAAATGAATTATACATACATCATGGTATAAAAAAACTAATATATATTATATTAAAATAGACAATACTACGCTAATAATATGACTAAAATTTATATATATATATATATATATATATATATATATATATATATATAGTATAATCCCAACAATCAGTATCTAACGTACCAGACTTCTAAGTTTAAGCAAACAGGCAATGTTGCATGAGTCATTTAAGCCTGGAGGGGCAAATGCATTTAAATGAATTTGCCATACAAGTTCGTGTTCCTCAAGAAGTAAGTTTATAGGGACACCGCTCATGTTAAATTGAATTTGATCTATAGCTTTGAACATAAATTTATGGCCAACATTCTGGGAAACATGTTTAGCCAATGAGTTATCCAATTTATTTTTATCTTTGGTTTATTTGTATTTACCAAGTTTTATATTCCTATCATATGTTTAATTCCAAGCTTCTGTATTTATCTCCAATTACATTTCATTAACATAGCATTTGAACAATGCATCAAGAAAGCATTTGAAAAATCATCCCACCCCAACCAGCAGACTTAGTAAAACATCATTATCCTGATTTTGTCTTGATGTTGTTTCTACCCTCCTACCTGTTCTTACTGTCTATAGGAAATACTTTATTGTGCAAAGCATGACAGACTAATAAAGAGTGCACAACTAAAAGCCATACACCATAACACTCAACTGTCCAGATTTTTACATAATGACCAAATTTTTGCCTCATAGTTTGGGTGTGTTTCTCATAAAATTGTGGTTTTCTAGCAACTCACTGGCAAATTGTTGAGGCCTAGAGTCAGAAAATCATGGCATACATTTGAGTTTCAGACTTCATATCCTTCAGAAAAGTCACACTAATGCAAAATATGTTATTCTGTCAACTAAGTATGTAAGAGCGATATTTAAAAAGTGTCCCCATTTTGGGGAATTTCTCCCCCCATTATTTGTGCCTCTGTCCAGATTTAATGATCTAAGAGTTTGAGAGGTATGCAATACACCCTAAAGATAGTCCTAAATGTCCTATAAACAAAACTCTTTCAGTTTTTCTCTCTGTCTCTTTCACCCATTCTGCTTCAGTAAGTTATTACTGCCCCTTCAATTGTTTTATTTAAGACTGTGTGAAGTATATGCTCCTTTTTGGCATTCTGACATAATGCTCAGCTCTATACACTAATTTTTGAAAACATTCAAGGGTTCTAATCCGGAAGTATGTCAAACTGCTACTGACTGTTTTATTGGACTAGTTTATGTGTAGCTGTTGCCAACATACTGTTTTGCATCAGAGCTATCTTGCTTCTGTCATAACTGGCTTTCTCCTTAGCTCCATCTCCCCAGTGTATACCCCAGATTCAGCAAACTTCCATGCAAGAATAGCTTATTCTTGCATGGAAGGGACCATTCCCATGCAGTACAGCAGTGCTCCATGAATATTCATGAAGGCACACTGCCATGCTCTAATACATACACTGTGTGCAAGTGCAGTGGGCATGTCCTAGAACAGTGCGTTCACATTGCACATGCCCACTGCACTCCAGAATTGCCATTTGGCAATTCAAAACGAGAGAGGATGCATACCTCTCAACCTCGTAGAGCACAACAGATGGACAAATGTTGGGGGAACAAATAGGGACACAGATTTTAAATATAGCCCATACAAACTTAGAAAGTTGATAGAATAACAGGTTTCGCATTATCATGACTTTACCCTTGATGTGGAGTCTGAAATGAACTGTCTTTCAGTAGTCAACTCACACTAATGCTAAACCTGTCATCCCAGTAAAATGAGAAAAAATTAAATTGCATATATATATTTTTTTGGCCGCAATAAAGTTTAAGCAAAGCTGAGCGGGTGTGCTCCTCATGCACCTGTGCTTAGCATAGCTTAAATATCTGAAGAAGTTAAATAGGAAAATATCAGCTAAGTAAGTAATCTGAAATAGTGTAGCAGTTAGAGCTGCAGCTTTGCATGCAGGCATTCACAGTTCATGCCCCACTGTAGTCTTTTCACTTTTACATGTGAAAGTCATATATTGTAATAAATGAGGTAGTAAATAATATTTATCACCCAGGGTAGTGTAGCAGAACCAAAAGTAAGGTGTCAGTCCAGAAAATATGTGAAACCCCTATATAAACACAAGTGCCCCATACAATATGGTAACATAAGAATGAATGTAATGAAAGCACACAGGGGATGTCAGGGAAGGTAAACATAAAATTATAATATGCCAGGAATGATGAATCAATCCCATAAAGCTGATAGTCTATAAAATAAAACTTAAGCGATGCTAAGCATTGCACAGCTATGCTTATCAGGTGTAAGCATTGCTGAAATAAGAATGCTAAGCAATGAGTAGCCCAGCTAAGCGGATTTGCCCATTGGTAAGCAGTACTGAACCTGCCCCTTTAAGCACTGCCAACCTTAGCTAAGCAGGTTTGCCTGTAGCTTAGCTTAGCTCAGCATATTCAAAACCATCCAATCACAGCAAAGAGTGGGAAAATGGCCATATTTAAACCTCACAGGCAGGAATACAGCACATAACCGGTTGTAGCTTCCCACTGTAGGCAGTATGGCTGGTGTTGGAGAGGGTATGCATGTTCGAGCACAGCGCTGGGGCATAGGAGTCCAAGGTCATGGTAGGACTCCTTGATAAAAACCACAATGTAAGACTGCTGCAGGACCAGTATCAGAGCTCCCAATACAAAGCGGAGGCCTGGGAAAGTCTCACCCGTAATCTCGCCAGTGCCACTGGCATGCCTTGGACTGGTAAGCATGTCCAGCACCACTATGCCGACTTGAAGCAGAGGAAGAGGGAGTTCTTGGACCAGTGGTTCCAAGAAGCATGCCAGAGGAATGATGTCCCAGGCATGTGTAAGTATTCATATCAATAACTGTTTATCAAAGTCCAGCCTGTGTATGTGATGGATAGGTATGCATAAATGTTTCTCTATCTTCTTTACAGCTCCAGATGAGTGGGCTACAAACCAGGAAGCACATGCAAGCAGGTTGCAAAGGCTGTGTCACAAGGCTGGTCGGTAACAATCTAGCTTGTAGTATTCATACCAAATAAATATAAAGGAGTAGAATGTCGACTTGCAGTATTATAAATGGGTATGGTTTGTACTGAAAAAATCAGACAATATTACAGTAATAGTCTCATATAGGTTATATATAAATAAAACTGTAACTGCCTGTCAATAATACTCAAAATCCTGGACTTGTTGTGCTTACTCTGGTATTGTATTAATTGAAATGTGTACAGATTATGCACAGCAACTATAGCTTTGAAAGCATTAAACAATCAAGTCTCATCTGACAAAGTTAGTGCCTCTGTAAGACATGAGAATAACTGATACGAAATGTTTCATGCACCAAGATCTGATATCTGAATAGTAATGTTGTTTTAGCCACTGTTTTCCACACTGTGCTATGTCAAAAGGCATGTATAGGAATGTATGTATAAGAATGTCATAATTACAAGGTCAAATTGTACAACCAAGAGAGAATTAGACAGAAAACATTCAAAGAAAAGGAAACAGTCTTTCAATAGCTTGTTCTGATGAAACACAAGCTTGTTGTATTTTTAGCAAAAACAGCCATGGTTCGTATCCCGGGAGTGGTAGTAAGCTGTTTGCATAATTTCACCTAAGGTTTTGTGACTATGTGCAGAAACAGTCAGGTAGTGTTAAGAGAAATTTCCTCCACAGGTCATCCAGGTAAGAGAAGGTATAAAGTAGCTATAAGAAGGCTGTAGTTATACTGTGTCCAACACCCACAGTCCAAACCAAGGCTGCAAATGACAGCAAGATAAGTACATACACCAAGTGGTCTCTACCAAGAAATGTTCAAAAGTGTCATGTTGTCACAGCTACTGGTCCCTACTGCCAACAACCAGTGTAACTGATAGAAATCAAGGCAGAGTATGGCATTAGCACACACACACACACACACACACACACACACACACACACACACACACACACACATACAAAACGGTTCTTGGAATTCATAAATTCCAATGCCCTGGATCAACTAATCCATAGTCCCACCAGGGGCTCCAATATCCTTGACCTGGCCATTACCAACATGGAAATCGATGCTCCACACCTATGGTCACCCCCTCGTTGGTCAGGTCTGACCATAAACTAATCACCCTTTACATGCACATCCCTCCCCCACCCACCAGTAAGGAAACCTCCGTAAAAAACTTCTCCAAAGCCAACTTCATGTTGCTCAAGTAAAAAGTGACAAACTTCATGACACCCATGCAGATGGGATCTGAAAATTTAACTGCTAAATCCTACACTAAGGCACTGTATAAGCACTTCCACTCATGCATGAATCATGCCATCACAAGTAGAACCAAGACAATCTCCTCCAAATAAAGGAAGCTAATCTGGTGGTCCTCTGCCATAAACAAACTTTACAACAAAAGGAAGAAACTGTTCCAGAAAAGAGGAAAATCCCAGGATGCAAAAAACTCCCTTATCAGCCTCAGTAAGATGCTGAGATCCCTCATAAAATCCTCCAAAGCTAGTTACAAAAATAAAATTGCCAAAGATTCCAAAGACAACCACAAGGGATTCCATAGCTATGTAGAGAATCTAAATGGCAATGGTCAGATCTGCTCTGAGCTACAGCAAAATGGCATTAAATATACTGATCCCAAGGATATTTCCAATATCCTGGCAGATCGATTCAGTGCCAACTTCACTCCCCTCTCACCCCCTAAAGGCCCCATCTCAATACCAAAAGATTGCCAAATTCTGGTAATGACGGCCACACAGGTACAAATCACACTCTCCAAAGCTAAGAATACAGCATCTATGGGACCAGATAACATCCTGGACTGTGTCATGTTTAATCATAGCCTCACCTCAGGCTTCATGCCCACTGAGTGGAGCACAGCTACAGCTATCCCACTCCACAAGGGGGGATCCACCTTGGATCCTGGGAAGTACTGCCCCATCAGTCTGATGAGCCTGATCTGCAAGGTCATGGAACGTATTATCATGGAACTTATAAACAAAAATTTTGGAAAACTTTCAAACACTGGACCCCACCCTATTTGGGTTCATGAAGGGCCGATCTTGTCTCTTGAATCTGATTGACTTCTTCAAATCAGTCTCCAGAGATGTGGTTGAGGGTAAGGCGGTCCACACAGCCTATTTGGACCTCACCAAGGCCTTCAACACCATCCCCCACTGTGGAATCATAGATAAGCTGGGCATTAATCCCTACATCACTCGATGGGTTGCCAACTAGCTTACTGACAGAACCCACACTGTAAAAGTAGCCGACTTCAAATCCAGCTCCAAACAAGTAACAAGTGGAGTACCTCAGGGATCAGTCCTGGGGCCGCTCTTGTTTGGCATCTACTTCTTTGAAGTACAGGCCAACACTAAGGGACTCTGGCTAACAAAGTTCGCAAGTGACTGCAAACTGGTAGCCATTATTGAATCCCCAAATGATGTGGATCTTCTACAAAAGGACCTTACAGAAACAGATGGTTTGTGCCAGAGCCATGGGCTCAAGCTCAATGCCAAGAAATGCATAGTTATCCCCTTTGGGAAAAAACTGTATCCTTGAATTACCACATAGGTGGCAGTACATTAAACACTGAAAGTGTGATAAGAGATTTAGGGACACAGGTGGACAGTAGTCTCAGCTTTGATAACCACATTGCCACAACAGTCAGGAAATCCTTCTATGTGGCACACCTCATCACTAAGGGCTTTTCATCCAGAAAAAAGGAGTTCATTGTCCCACTGTACTCATCCCTCATTAGACCCATTACAGAATACATCACCTCATTTGGTATGTACCTTTCAAGACCTCTGCAACAACTGGAAAGGGCACAGAGATACCTCACTAAAAGAATCACAGGCCTAAAGTAGATGCCCTATGCTGACCATCTAAAAAAACTCAAGCTATACTCTGTCGCATATCGTCGACTCAGAGGTGATCTGTGCTTAACGTACTAGGCCATGTCAAACGCAGAGCTGTTGGACATGCTACACTTAAAGAAATCCCAATCCCTCAGAGCCAGACGCTCCAGGGATATAAACCTTGTCATCATGAACAAAACATGCTGGAGGGATAGGTTCCTGACCCAGAGACTCCTTGGACTCTGGAATAGACTGCCCATACATGTCAAGCAGAGTGCCTCTTTGACCCTCTTCAAAAGGAACCTTGACGATTGGATGAAAGATTGGAAATTCACCCCGGGGATCACGTCAGTTGCCCTGCTAGACAGGGGTCCAGGGAAGTAAATATTCTGGGAAGAAATAGCCAGGGAATTGTTATGGCTAGGCTTGTATAGGCCCTAGGGCTGATAGCCTAGTACCAACCTATGAACCTATGAATACACACACACACACACACACATACACACACACACACACACACACACACACACACACACACACACACACACACACACACACACACACACACACACACACACACACACTATGGGTGCACATATGTAACCCTGACTATGTGAATATGGGTAGAAACAGTAAGGTAGTGTTAACAGAAATACCTTCCACTGTTCTTCCAGGTAAGAGAAGGTATAATGTAGCTATAAGAAGGCTGTAATTATACGCCATGTACCAACATACCACTACCCAACCCAACGCCATAGGTTGTTGTAATTATACCTGTAGAGTAATGATTAGAGCAATGATCATTTAAGCTATGATCACTGCAAGAATCTACATTTTTTAATTGACATCTCTCTCTCTCACCCACCTTATCTTCAACAATAATCTAAACACATAAATGAATGGGTATGTTTTCCCTCAGACCTACCGTTGGGACATGTGTCCTATTGTTCTACAAATGTTGAAATGTTTTCAAATGAATTGTTCCCTGTTCAAATACAATCATCAGTGGCCTGTTGCTATCAATGCAATCTGCATGCCAATGTAAGACCCACCGTGGTTCCATATATGCATGTGTTCTGTTTGCTATGCAAATGTTCCAAATCTGTAGTTTTGGGTTAATGGGAATACTCTTTCATGCTGTTCTAACTAATCCTGGAATGTGTTTACCATTACTAACCAACATATGTTCTAAAACCGCAACACTATAGCACATATGGGAAGAACAATCCCAGCAAATCTGCCTCTCCCACCTCATCTGGCTATGGCACTGGGCCTCAGCTTGTCTGGGACCCACCCCAGGACCTCCTTATTTGCTGGTCCTGCACCACTTTCGGGTGGAAACCACCTCAGGGGATGGGACTCGTTCCCCTCAGGGCATGGGCTCTGACATGGTCCTATCACCCAAAGACAGGTCCGCGGTCTGGTGTGTAGTAAGCTCTGCAAAGTATTGGGAGGTCTGCTATGCCAGCTTGAGGGCCATGTGGTGCATTTAGAAGGGCAGCCTGCCCCTCCTGCTCAGCCCCAGCACAGCCAACTTTGGGGTCGTGAAGGTGCAATGGTGAAGGCCCATGGGTGGGGACCTCAGTCCCACTTTATCTATTTGGGGGCTTGTGTGCTTCTGATTACCAAACAAACCTCCCCATACAAGGTATTTACCCACCACATGTGTCATATACCACCCCTGTATGCTGTTTTGTCTGTCTTCCAACCCAATCTACTTCCCCAAATATACCTACTATCCTTCCCCAACATCCCACTCTCACCTTAGGAAGAAAAAGGCAATGTGATCCCAAAGAAAAAAATCTCGCCAAATACATAGCTGTCCATTTTGCACACGTGTCCACTGGACATATGTTATCTGGACTAACTGGTTTCAAACACATTATTTGTTTCCTCACCCCTCTCTCAGGGGTTTAAGTTTACAAATTTACCTCCAAATTCAGTATATATGCGCAGCTCTTGCTGTAGAAGAAATGGACATCTATGGACCTTCCTGACACCCATCCTACACATCACTAGCTATCTTTCATATTGTTTTTCCTGCTTCATGCCCCCTTTTTTCACCACTTTCTTATCACCCCTTTTTTTTCTTTTAAAGAAATTAGCACAGGAGTAAGCAGGAGAAAGCAGAAGTAAGCAGGAGTAAGCCTGTTTGCATGGCGCTAAGCAATGCCTACACACATTAAGCACTTTTAAGGCTAACTGTATGTAAGCATAGTTAACCGGAAGTTAGCATTGCTTATCGCCATGCAAACCCACTTACAACTGCTTAAAAGTGCCTTAATCACAATGTATCCAACACCCTTGTTCTTCCCAGCAACAAAATAATCAACCCATGCACGTCTTGAATCCAGAGCCCTACACACCATAACCACAGCAATTTAACACTAAGCCATCTGAGACGTAGATATGTCTAATGTTGTTTCATACATATCATTCAGCAGAGTAATTCAACAGTAGGGAAAAGCTTTGTTAAAATTAGTCAGGTTTTGTACATATATATAAATCTATATGTGTATGTAGATGCATATATATATATATATATATATATATATATATATATATATATATATATATATAGATATATAAATGTTAATACGTAATATATCTAGAGATATACATATAAAACACACACATATATGATATATAAATATATATATATATATATATATATATATATATATATATATATATATATATATATAAGTAAATAAATATATATAAAAGTAAATAAATACATACATATATATAAATATCTCTGTATGTACCTAAAACAAAATACACACACACACACATATATATATATGGTGCCCTTTTAACAAGTTTCTTACAATATGTTAACAACATACATGGTTTTCTGAAGTTCACTATGGAATCTTCGAACTTGAAGATAAACTACCTAGATGTGACCATTTACCGACATCAAAATGAGTTTCTGACTAGGGTCTTTAGGAAATCATGTTATAGACCTGCTTTTCACTACAGAGACAGCAAGCATGATCCCAAAGTTTTTAATAACATTATTAAAGGGCAAGCCCTTAGGATGTCGAGGCTTTGCTCTGAGGATAGCTCACTTATGAAAGAACTGACTACTTTAAAAGATATTTTTTGAGCAGAGGTTATCATGCAAGGGAGGTGGATGCTATATGTTCTACAACTGATAAACTTAGACGAACCAGGGGTAAACCCTATTATTCTGAAAGGGGTGAGAACATTAATAATAGGATGAATTCTGAACTCAAAGTGTCAGTGGTGCTACCTTATAGCAAGAACATTTCAGTAGTTCAACGGGCCATAATGAACAATTGGAATATGCTTTTAGTTGATGATAAAACTAAAGCTATTGTGGGGAATTTTCCAACATACACTTATAGAAATATGAAGAACCTTAAACAGCAACTCTGTTTTCCGAATCTAAGTCCCTTTAATAAGGTAGTTTTGACAAGTCTAGATTATGGCACAAGGAAGTGTGGTTCTTGCCCACAGTGCCAGACCATTGATGAGTCCAGATATTTTAGACACCCTAATACAGGTAAATTATGGGAAATTCGCTGTAGTTCTAATTGCAGCACCAGAAATGTTGTCTATGTAGCTTATTGTCAGACTTGTTTTAATTTCTATGTGGGCAAGACAAACAGAATGCTCAGGTAGCGAATACGAGATCATTTGTACTGTCTTGCTAGAGAATAAAACTACAGTGCTTTAGCTAAGCATACACTCTCTATGGGTAAAGAACATACATTTGCCTTTCAAGTATTACATGTCCAACATACTGGTGTTAGGAGGGGTGATATCATCAATCTGACTGAACAGGCAGAAGTAAAGTGGATACTTCGTTTGGCAGCACATAAGGGTAGAGGCTGAAATTAATGTGTGCCCCTTAAGCCTGTACTTAAAGCTAGACCACTTAAGTAACACATACTGTATATATTCTAGTGACAGCAAAAGTGATATAATGTATAGGAACTGAGTTTTAGAAACTGTGCTTTATAATTGAATTAATGTTTAATTATTTGTAAAGGTTAGATGAATGTGTGTTTTTTAAGTCTGTATTTAAAGCTAGACTACTTAAGTAATACACACTGTATACGTTTTAGTGATTGCAATAGTGATATAATGCATAGGAATTGAGTTTAAGTAATTGCGCTTTATAATTGTATTAATGTTTAATTATTTGTAAAGGTTAGACTACTATGTAGCTTTCAATGTACGTATTTTAATAATGGTCATTTTTATGTGAATTTTAATTAGTAAGATACATGCTGGATCTGACGTATAAAAAGGGTTGCTTGATTGTTGAGCTCACGTCTGATGAAGCGGAAGTTGAATGTCCGTGAAAGCGCTAACGTCTCTGTATCTGAATAAACCACTGTTTTTTACTTATCGGTGCTATATGGTGATTTATGGAAGGATTACTAGTTGAATTGTGAAGGAATTCATTTGCCTGTAAGCTTTGAGGATCATAGGAGATCGTTGAACTTTTTCTTTGAGACATATCATTGTAACGCTGGTCTCACAACGTACTTTTGAGAGTTTTCTCAAACACGCTGTTTCTGCCACGCATTTGGGTTATATATATATATATATATATATATATATATATATATATATATATATATATTTATATATATATATATATATATATACATATATATATATATATATATATATATATATATATATATATATATATATATATATATATATGGGTCTACTTGAAATAACCGAAAGACCACAACACCGAAACCCAGAAGATCGAGACCAGAATCACGAAACTTCAGAACACTGAAAAGCACAAAATTCAAAACGCTGACATAACGGGGGGTTGATTTAGTGCTTTTGGTGTTCTGCAGTAGGTAAGTATGTATGTGTAAGTGTAGTTGCGAGGGGCATTGCTGTGTGTAAGTAAGTGTTGTGATTTTGGTTTGTGTGTGTGACGGACTGTAATGTGTGGGTGTGAGTTTCCTTGTGTGTCTGTGCGATGTCAGAGTTAGAATATTAAAGTAAGGGGTGTGTGGAGGGTGCAGAGGGGCTTGCCCCCTGCCTATCACTAGTGTAGGTTGGTGTGTTTGTTAGTTTGGGGCAGTTGTGTGTCTGTTCGTGTGTGTTAAGTGTGTGGTTTAGAGTTTTGTGATTTTCTGTGTTTTGGGGTTTCGTGATTCTGGTCTCAGTTATTTGAGTTTCGGTGTTGTGGTCTTTCGGTTATTTCAAGTCGACCCTTATATATCTATATATATATATATATATATATATATATATATATATATAGCATAAATACATATGAATATGTGTGTGTGTGTGTGTGTGTGTGTGTGTGTGTGTGTGTATATATATATATATATATATATATATATATATATATATATATATAAAATATATATATATATATAGATAGATAGATATATATATATCTATTTATACATATATATATATATATATATATATATATATATATATATATATATATATACATAGTGCAGTCGGACATCAGATCGATAGTCTGAACCTTTTACTGCAACAAATCTGCCCAAAGTTTGTCAAAATGCGGATCAATGGGCCCAAACTAAGGACCTTGATCTTACCGAAAGTGCTCATTAAACATGTTTTGTGGATTATATCTGGGTTTTCTGACTCCGCTTGCAGTGTTACTCACTTTTATTGTTTTTAAACAGTTTAGTCGTTTTCTTTAAGTTTTTTGTGTGTTTGTCACTGCTGGACTGGAGCGGTGTCACAAGTTTTGTTTACCCAGGATGAAACAAACGTTTCAAATAGAGCCGGGACTTCAGAATCTAATGCAATTGGTAATTTAACGGCTCTTGTAGAAGTATTGCTGGGTCGAGTTGATTCTCTTACCCAGCGTTTGAAAGCTCAAACAGTATATGAAGTGAATGCTTGTCCTAGGAGACCTGCTTTTGGTGAAGGCAATCAACAGAAGTCTCCTGTTTTTAATTTGTCTTCGCATGAAGAACATAATGTAATACAACAAAGTAATAACCTTTTATTTTCTGAAGCTATCACACAACGAGGAAGAAACAATGGGAACGACAATAACTACGAACGGCCCTCTGGCTCTCAGAATATAGATGTTTGTCCATTTCCTTCTATGGCAAGCTTCCTTAGCAAGAACAATTTTTTCAGTGATGGCAGCGATGTAATGGCATCACAAGAACCACATTTTGTGGTGAGTGCAATAACAGACTTAATTGGTGACTTTGATAACAGACTGTTTAAATGTAGGAAGCTGCAATTGGAGACAGCTTACCTACAAGAGTGCATTGACAAGAAAATCATCCCGAAGGGGCTGCGCCAGTGGCGTTTCCCCGTGGGTCTTGTTGAGAATTCAACCTTCCATCGCAAATTGTTAATTCTTTTTGACAAACAAAGGTCAGAATTTATTCTTTCACTTATTAACTTTTACAAACATGAAATAAATGTTCTTAAAAGTGAACTTGAGATTCTTGAGCATGCTATCGAAACAGATACTGAGTTTTTTCGTTATAAATATGACTATGCAAGAATTTTTTCTAGCATTGATGCCACTATGGCTAAACTTTTAGCCACTAAGAAAAAGAAGATTTCAAGGGATGTGCACAAATATGCTGCCAATAAAGCTTACCCCTATCCGCAACTCAATTTTAATAGTCCCAATTTTAGAGCAATGAAGGTTGCTGCACCTAATGATTTGGTTGAACAAGATGAGACTGATATTCCTTTAACTGTAGATAATTTTACCGAAAATGAAGCCCAGCCTCTATGTAGGAGCGAAAGAATAAACAATAGTAATAACGATATCAATCTTCCTCATCAAGGGCTGATTATTAATAATAATACCCGAACAAGTTCAAACAACCAACAGGGTTTTCAGATGAACCAGGGTGGCAGGGCCAACAATCGCAGGGGGGACAGGAACCTGGGCCAAGCAAGGAACAAGCAGAATCAGCGGAGAAGATGACTGGGCATTTTCAATTGATGCCTCATATTTTAACTAGTACCAAAGGGGACTTCAAGATTTATAATTATACCTCTTTGGAGGTAACTGACGAAATGACAGACTTTTTCTCCAAAGGGTTGTCTTTTGTCCCCGATAGAAATATGGATATTGTTCAAACTATCATGGACTTGAAGTTATTCATACGTAAACTTAATTTGAATGTATTTATGGGTTGTATGCCTTCTCTTACAAACTCTCTTAGAGTGTCAAGTGTGTTTAATCCACCACTACATGCTAACTTGAATATTTTTGAAAAAACTTGTGAGATGGACTTGAAATCCATTCCCAAAAATAAGTATTCTTACAAGAAGAGTAAATCTAACATTACAGAATCAGAAAGAGATTATCTCAATTTAGTACATGATTGTGGGATTAGGGTCATGAAACCTGACAAGGGGGGGTGGATTGGTCTTCATGGACCAAAAACTGTATAGTTTAAGTATGGAAACATATTTGCAAACCGAAATGTATATACCAGTTAGTGTCAATGAAATTAATGTAGCATATAAAAAGATTAAAAACACACTTGATGAACTTTTTTTAGAAGGGACTATAGACATGAATACACATCGGTATTTAATAATGGATGCTCCTCGGATACCCGTTTTATTTGGTTCTCCAAAAATCCATAAAAGGCTCAATGATCCTCCCTTTAGACCAATAGTTGATGGGAGGAGGTCTGTTACATACGCTTGCACTAAATATGTAGATAGCACCTTAAAACCCTTGATTGAACAAGAATTTCAGATATGTAAGGATTCATGGAGCTTTCTTGAAAATGTTAATAAATTAAAATATAGTGATGACTCCTGTTTCCTTACTATCGGTGTTAAAGACTTGTACACTGCTATCCTCCAAACTCTATGGTTAGAGTGGATTAGAGATTTCATGACCCTTAAACATATGGACGAAAAAATAATTTATTTAGTGGAAACTTTACTTGAAATCATTTTAAAAAACAACTATATGATATTTGACGGTCATTATTTCCTTCAAAAATCGGGAGTGGCCATGGGCTCCCCCTGTGGGGGTAGCTTTGCTAATTGTATTATGGCCCATTGGGAAAGAACGTTGTTATTCCAGAAAAGGTTGTTTCAAGAAAATGTTGCCTGGTATACGCATTACCAGGACGACATGTTTATAATATGGAAAGGACCTAAAACCCTGGTTTCTGAATTTATTGACAGCATATCGTCTATGACAGACTTTCTAGAATTTACTTTTAACTTGGAAGAAGTATCTATCAACTTCTTAGCTGTTAAATTATTTAAGGATACCACGAACCAAAAGTATAAAAGTATTATATACAGAAAGCCGTCTTACTCTAATTCTTTTCTTTTCTTCACCAGTAGCCATCCATACCATCAAAAGAAGGCCGTGGTGAAAGGCCAGTTGGTCAGTGCAGCTAGGATGATCACTGAAGAAGAAGATTTTTAGACTGAATGTCTTCTCCTTAAAACTATGTTTATCAACAGAGGCTATCCCGAGGCTATGATAGATTCAATTATACTTGAAGTGAATTATAAGAGGAGCACAGGTTATTTTATGCCTTTATTGGCTAATAAGCCACAGCAAAGACTTGATGGGTCTGAACTGCCACTTTGTGTGGCCCGAAAAGAAGTGAAACCAGACTATAGAGTCAGTTTTCTTTGTACTTACAATATCGACCATTATAAAATGAAAGAGGTATTGTATAAAAATTGGTCTTTCATTTTAGAAGACAGTGGTCTATTAAAAATATTAGGAGTGAAACCAAAAATCACTTTTGGAAGAGGAGCAAATCTGAAAGCCTTTTTAGAAAGAAAGAGTAAGCCTAAGGTTGTTGGCAAGTTAGGCATGTCGAAATGTGGGGCATGCCACCAATGTAGATTTAACACACAAATTGCACCAAGAACTCAGCGTGAGTGCCAAAAGTAGGGCTAGAATCCACAGAATGTAAAACAGCAAAGTACTGTTCCAAGCAAATGCAGTTTATTGAAATAAAACCAGAAGGTCCACAAACACAGTAGTAGCAGCTACGCAGTCACTATAACCTCCACGTTTCATAAAAAACTTCATCAGATGCAACATGCGCATTAATTTTGTGCTTAAATATCCTAATTAAAATTTAAAACAACCAATGAAATTGAATAATAAATTAATCAAAAATATTTCTTTGTAAACACTTTCAAAACAAATCGTTGTCCCACGACTGAAATATCTCTCTCACACAAAGTCAAATATAACAAAGTGAATAATTTAAATGTGTAGAAGGGTACTGTGTTTGTGGACCTTCTGGTTTTATTTCAATAAACTGCATTTGCTTGGAACAGTACTTTGCTGTTTTACATTCTGTGGATTCTAGCCCTACTTTTGGCACTCATGCTGAGCTCTTGGTGCAATTTGTGTGTTTATCAGTTTTCGTTTTGCACCAATGTAGATTTATTATGGTTGATAACAAGATTCAAATTAACAATGCCACATGGCACATTAATGGGAAGTTTAATTGCATTAGTAAGGGAGTTATTTATGCAGCTATTTGTTCCCACTGTTCTGCATTTTATATTGGAAAAACCGAGAGAAAAATTCAAAAGCATATTTATGAGCATATTTACACAATTAATAAGAATACAAATAATGCTTTAGCCAGAAATGTGTTGTCTTTTCCTGAGCATAATTTTAGATTTACTATTTTGCAGCAGAGTAATGTTGATCCAAGAGGTGGACCTTGGCAATTACTTCTAGAAATAGATGAAATCATGTTGCAGATTAAAACAGAAGCTTACATTTTTCCTGGTCTAAACGAAATGGTTTCTATTAAATGTATTTTAAAACGTTTAGCCCTGAATAGATGATATAATTTGTGGTAATACTTTTAGTTTTTCATTGTTTGTAATTCATCTATAATGCAGTTATTATAAGTGTCAACAAGTTTAGTAATATTTCTAGTTGCTATTCGCACTGATAAGTCTAGTAACATCCCTTTTCGATTGCATTGGCACTTTTTTTTAAGGCATTTTGATAGTTTTTATAATGATCGACAATTTTTAACTTTTGAAGTTTTATGAACATGACTATTTATAAAAGTCATTATTTATAATATTTAAAATGTATTTATTAGGTTTTATTTATATTTCTACTTAGGATTAATAGCTTAATGTATTATAATACTGCTTATTTTTTGTCTTAGTACTGACCCTGTTTTTGCCCAGGTTTAATATTTCTTTAAGGACAAGCAGCTTCCAGTATTCTGTTTGATAAGTAATTGAGATAATTGTATATAAAATGGTGTCATAGTTTTTCTTGTTGTCTGATGAAGGTGGGACATTGATCTTACCGAAAGTGCTCATTAAACGTGTTTTGTGGATTATATCTGGGTTTTCTGACTCCGCTTGCAGTGTTACCCACTTTTATTGTTTTTAAACAGTTTAGTTGTTTTCTTTAAGTTTTTTGCCCAAACTAAGGACCTCTTTTAATTATTGCCCTTATCCCTTTCTCCACAGCAACTTCCTCCACAGCAGCAACTGTTCTGCCTTGCAACAAAACAATGCATCCTGCCAAATCTTGAACCCAGGGTACTGTAAACAACAGTCAAAGCAAAGTACCATTGCACAATCTGAGATCTATAAAATAATGATGATTTTACAAACATATCAGTTAGTACAGTCATTCAACAGTAGGGAAAGGAGTCTGTAGAATCAGTCAGCTTTTTTATATATACATGTGTGTATGTATGGAGATGCATATATGTGGACAAATCTATACATAATATATATATATATATATATATATATATATATATATATATATATATATATATATATATATACAGACAGAGAGAGATACATCTAAATTCATATCTACATAAATGCACACACACTCACACACACACACACACACACACACACACACACACACACACACACACACACACACACACACATATATATATATATATGTATATATATATATATATATATATATATATATATATATATATATATATATATATAGAAAGGTGAATGAATGCATATATATATATATATATATATATATATATATATATATATATATATATATTTATATAAAAAACATCTAGAAACACATGCAATCTGAGGGTCATGCTGCTGTACCATAGAAGTCTAAATCTGAAAATGCACTCACTTGAAGTATTCCTTAAAATGGGGAACAATGCCATCTGTGCTGTAACAGAGACCTGGTTAAAGGCAGCAGGAAGCATCCCTGCACTACCAGCCTATAACTCATTCCACACCTTTTGGCTGCAGAACTTGGACTGAAGCTCCAAAGGTGGTGGTATTTCCATATTCATAAAAGATGCACACATCTCCAGAGTGGTAGAACAACATTATGCATTACATATCCTGCAGGTGTAGCTAACATTGGGTATAACAGTGGTTCAGGTTGTAGCCTGCTGTAGGTTCCCAAACATGTCCCAAGACTCATACTCCATGTCCCTAAACACCCTAGAGAATATTAGTGTCCAGCCTAACACTCTCATTCTGGTTGATATCAACTACCCCACCATTAACTGGAAAAGCTACTCATGTACTGATGCACTTGCCCATCACATCGACCTGGTCCTTACTAACATGGGTGACTGTTGCTCTACACCAACAGTCAACTCCTCCCTTGTTATATATGACCACAAAGTAATAACCTTTGGAAATCCACAGCCCTACCACCCCCCCCCCCCACACACACACAAGTAACCACCATGAAAAGCCTTTCCAAACCTAACTATGGCCTGTTAAAAACAGAGGTGTCTAACCTCATGGCAGCCATGCAAATGGAGACTTGTTGCATGACTGCCGAATCAAACAGCAATGCACTATGAACATGTATACAAATGCATGGATACCACCATACCCAATAGAACCAAGATCCTCACCTCCAAGAAAAGGAAGACAATCTGGTGGTCCCTGGCCATAAAGAAACTGCAAAACAGAAGGAGGGAACTGATATGGAATAAGGTGAAGTCCCAAGACTGGAAAAAAACCCTTATCAGCCTCAATTAACAGTTGAGATCCCTCATCAAATACTACAAAGTTAGCTGTGAAAACAGAATAGGAGCACATAGTAAAAACAACCACAAGGCCTCATACAGTTATATAAAGAATCTCCATGGCAATATCAAGATTTGCTCTGAGCTACTAGACAGTGGTACATCCTAGTCTGAGCTAACAAATATTGCCAATATACTGACTGACATAATGACTGCAAACTTTACCCTTCTCTCCCCAAAGGACCAATCACAATGCGACTACACTGCCAGACACCCAATATTACTGCTGCACAGGTTAAAATACCACTGTCCAAGGTTAAGAATCAGCTTCTGTGGGACCTGACAATATTTCTGGCTGTGTTCTACATGAATTACAGAGTCACCTTGCACCTCACCTGTGTGCCCTGTTCAAGCACAGCCTCACCTTAAGCTTTGTCCCTACTGAATTGTGCACTGCTACAGTCACCCCTCCCCACAAATGAGTTGCGACTGCAGACCCTGGGAATTACCACCTCAACTGCCTGACAATTCTGTTATGCAAAGCTATGGAATGCATCATCATGCACCTAATAAACAGGCATATGGGAATCCGCAGACTCAGGATCCCACACAGTTTACTTTTGTGAAGGGTAGGTCATACCTGCTCAATCAAACTGGTCAGCTTCTTGGAGTCAGTCACCTGAGCTGTGGATAAAGGCAAGGTGACACATACAGCCTACCTTGATCTGGCCAAAGCCTTTGATAACATTCCCCACTCGGGCATCATGGAAAAACTCTCTAAGGTAGGCATCAACCCCCATATCACTAGGTGGGTTGCAAAATGGGTTACAGATAGGACTCACAGTGTGGAAATAGCTGACTCCAAGTCAGACTGCTGAGCGGTCATAAGTGGAGTCCCATAGGGTTCTGTCCTGGGTCATCTCATGTTTGGTATCATCTTCTCTGAAGTCCATGCCAACATGAAGGGATTCTGGCTGACACTGTTTACAGACAATTACAAGTTGGGAGCTATTATTAACTACCCAAGTGATGTTGGCATCCTACTGAAAGGCCTCACTGAAACCAATGTCAGGAAATGTGTTGTCATGCCCTTGGGGGAAAACCTTGTTCCCATGACTTACTACATCAGTGGTAGTCCCCTGAACAAGGAGCTGTAGGTACAGATGTTGACAGCAATGACTTTTTTGACCACCACATTGCCACTGTGGTCAGAAAGTCCTTCTATGTGGCACATCTCAGTGCTAACTCATTAGCATCCATGAAGGAAGAGGTCATTGTCCCCTGTACTCTTCTTGACAGAGTGACACAGTTTGTTTCAGCATACATATGTTGATGGATGTGAGGTAGGTAAATGAAATGTATGTCCTCATTTTCTGACAACAATCATATCATCACAGTGATTTACCAGAGAAATGAGAATAATCTGTAAAACAGACCAGAAATCTGAGCCATATATCTGGACATCCTAAAACAATCCAGCCAGTTGACAGGTATGTTCAGTACCCCTTACTGCAATTAATCTGAACCAAGGCTGACAAAGTGGTGGGTGGAAGCCATGAAAATGGGAATGTGTCTGAAGTAGTGGCATAGATAAGCTAACATAGTTGATGTAGTAACACCCTCCTGTGTGCTATAACATATATTTAGTGAAATAGCACAAGTAACTGAATTAGGGAATCTGCTATTGGTAATTACACATGTATTTGCAAATATATCAGGCACTAGAGGGATGTAACAGCACTGACAAACAGACACCAGTGTGAAAGTGCATACCCAAAACCAATATCACCACAGTCGCAGTCACATATCGGTAAGTCAAGTTAACAGTAGAGTATACGGACTGTGTGAACAAATACATCATTGTTTGCAGCTCACACACTAGCCCTACGTATAGAGTCCCAATTCTCAGTGTAATCTGAATCCTGACCTTGGTACAGGACATGTCTCAATCTGCCCATACAAATACATACAGCCAATAGATCAGCAGGAAATGGAAAGCATGCACAGTCAGATAAAGAAGGACCTAAAACACTTACATCCACCCCCTCCATATACAGCGCAAATAACATGTACACATGACATGTGTACACAATTATGACAGTCTGTTAACAATAGCCAGACATACACAGGCCTCTCACATGTACAGTTCACCTCAGAATGTACAGACTCAGGACTCATATCTATGGCCTCTTCCCTGACATGTCTGTGGTCTACTACATCACTGGGATGGTAGCAGGACTGAAGGCAAGAAATAATGATAATAAATACATCTGAGCCTCATTGACATCTGGACAAAGCCTGACATCATTTGGGGACAGAGACACAAAGACAGGGTTAGACTGGACATATTGCTGTCATACATTGTGACAGTTGCAGATGTCACTAGGTTTGTTGTAACATCCTTTATGAGGAATATTTATTTATTATTTATTTATTTTACATTTGTTAACCGGATGGTCCGACTGGATACATGTCCTTTTTCAGCGGAGGCCCGGGGAGAAAAGCTCCAACAGAGTTACATTGATAATTAGGTACAGTAAATGAGCTGAAAGAACTTAACAAAAACATAGGCTATTTACATACAAGTACAAGACTGCCATTACTATTTCTGAGATTACTACAAATGTAACATTAATAACATATTAGCAAGGACGGTAGGCAGTATAATGACATAGAGTTAGACAGGATACATATTTCTTTATCACAGT
Source organism: Protopterus annectens (assembly GCF_019279795.1). Lineage (NCBI taxonomy): Eukaryota > Metazoa > Chordata > Ceratodontiformes > Protopteridae > Protopterus > Protopterus annectens. Next base: position 615,222,379 of record NC_056735.1, on the reverse strand, counting down.
ATGCAAAGTACTTATCATCTTAGCTAGTTGTTTATGTTTTAGTTAATGGCACAGAGCTAGTCTGGGTTTGAGCAAGGACATAGCCAGTGTGACTTGAAGTGGAGTTTTAGACTATTTTGAATTGACTTAGAGAAGTTGCAAGCGTGATGTTATTTGGGAGAGAGTTCCATATTTTACCAGTGGTGTTGGCAAATAGCACGTCACCACCTAGGTTGAGAGATTTAGTTGTATGGACAAGGAGTCTGTTTGCTGAGCGAAGGCAGCTTAGATTGGAGTAGGGAGTCATTAAGTTTTTTAGTGCTGGGGTATTCTCAGGTTGTTTAAGGATTTTGAAGGCCTCTATGAGTTGGGACTGGTGAAGAAGGTGTGGGAATTCTATCCATCCAAGCTTTTTCAGGTTAGTACAGTGGTGTGTTCTGTAGGGTAGGCCTGTAACGAACCTGGCAATGTGATTATAGCAGGATGAGAGCTTGGCCAGATCAGATTTGTTAAGGTGATGCCAGTAATACCAATAGATGTGAGTATTTACTGACTGCATTCCCCAAAGTCTACGACTGATTTACCAAGGACACCAACTGTCTGGGGAACAGACAAAACATAACAGGCAAACATGTGGCCAGTCTGTGGACAGCGTGCCAGTGGAGAGGTATGTCAGAGACATATCACTGTCAGTCATGATGTCACTCACTGAATGCATGTCCACACAAACCCTGTCAATCTAGCAACCCACCATGTGTATAACAGCACTGATGACATAGAATCTGTTCACAAATCTGGGGATATGTACCCCATGTTGTTTGGCTGTCCCCATATGTCCTGCCCTGTGATGTATTACCACCTATTGTATGTGAATCTGTAGCCTACCACCTCTGTAATGTCCCTCACACAGGCAAGGAAAAGGGGCAAGGCCCACATTAAGGAATGTCCCATATGTCGGAACTAGCAGCAGTGTCCAGGCCCACAGCACAATACTATGTTGGCACCTACATAGTGGTATGGCCTTAGCAATACCTGATATCTGCACATCTGCACAGATGACAGACAGAAAGTTGATAGCCAACAGGTTATGCATTACAGTGAATGTTTTGAAAGATAGAAGTCTGAAACTGAAAGGTGTGCCATTACTACATGACAGCAGTTCTCAATGACATATCCAAAACCATAGTAGTCTGCAGTTAATATCATAATATCAGATCAATGTCCAGCAGGAAATACATAAAAACATACAGCTCAAACACCAAGAACAAGATAGTCAGTACTCAGACTCCCAGCATTGCATGCAGGGATGTATGGTTCTAGTACTACAATCTGCAATCTACTTTTACTTGGAAAAGCACTGTCAAAAGTACTAACATAATAATACATTATGCGTTAAACTATTTTTGTCAACCAGTGCCCTGTAGCTGGTGTGACATGCAAGTGTGACTGCATATAACCTGGGATACTAACCATGTATAAAGTAAATACAAAAAAAAAAAAAAACATTATGGTACTACCCATGTATACCCAGGTGTCCCATACAGTATAGTCACACTCCTTGCTACTGTAATGACAGCACATAGAAACATGTTATGTACAGGGAACTAAATACACTGATTAAAGGTATCATCACCCTGCTATTGTATCAAACTGGAATGTGATCAATGGTTACCAGGGCTGAGCTATGCTTAGCATGTTTAAGCATTGCTTACATGTAAATGCTAAGCAGATTTGTGCACTGGTAAGCGACGCCTACAAGGTGTAAGTGCCTATTCATTTAATTGTATGTTAGCACCGCTTACCGTTGCGCAAACCCATGCAAACATGCTTAAAGCTGCTCAAAACTGCCTTAATCACTCTGTATCTAACAGTCCTTGTTCTGCCTAGCAACAAAATAAACAGCCCTTGCACGTCTTAAACCCAGAATTCTGCACACCATAGCCAAAGCAATTTACCAGTAAGCCATCTCAGATGTGCAGGTTTAGGATGTTTTCTCAAATATACCCTTCTTTACAGACAGTTTACAATAGGGAAGAGACACTGCAAGTAGGAAGGATTGGTATCTACAAATATATATATATATATATATATATATATATATATATATATATATATTTGTAAAGAAACATATACATAGAGAAAGAGATAGATATGCATGGAGATACATATATGTGTATAACATATATACATATATATATATATATATATATATATATATATATATATATATATATATATATATCTGCATGCATCTCTCAAAAATGTCCATACAAACATATGCTGCTGATAGACCACCCATAACTGGGGCAGCATGCACAGTTGGATACAAAAGGACCCATGATACTCACATCTGCCCCCCGCAATCCAAATAAATAAGTGAATAGTACACTGCTACAAAATCATGATAGGCCATACACAATGGCCAGACATACAACAAACTCTTAGCAAAATAATTAAAAATGACTGAACATAGCAAAGAGAAATACAACCAGGCAGTAATTCACACATGTTTATTATACTCTGATGTCTTGGCCAAAGCCTTCAAGGAGTAGAACATTACAGGAAATCCTTGCCTTAATGACAAGAAGCAATTAACACTTAATTACATATTTAAATACACAGCCTTTAATTACACTCCTCATTTAACCCCCTAAGGGATAAAGTATCACATTTAATATTAGTATGTTGATTCTGTACATAGCAATTGTCCTTTTATGAATGTTTCTTCAAACTGATGAACAGACCTATTCCAAAACAGATCCTTGGATCCCACTACTGTCCCCACGGTGAGATTTATTCAAATGTACAGCTATAGAACGGTCTTCTTTCTTATAAGTAATATGTCTCATATGTTCTAGCAGCCTAGTTTTAAAACACACGTTGCTCTCCCCCACATAACATATGTTACAAGGGCATCTAAGAGCATTCTTCATACACCAACCTCTTGAATGTACAGACTACAACATGTTTTCCAGCCTTTCCACTCAGCAGGAATGACAGCACTAAATAATGATAGACCATTATACCTATCAACCTCCTACTGTATGACATCTGGACAAAGCCTGGCATAATTGGTGGACAGAGGCCCAAATACATGGCCATACTTGAAAAATTACTGTTACACACTGAGAAAAAAGCTGGTGTTACAGGGTTTGTTGTAGCATATCTATTCTGAGGGATATAAGCCAGAAACACACATGGAGGTTACCATTTACTGACTGCAATCCTCAGAGTATGCTACTGATTTACCAAAGAAAACAAACTGTGTGAGTAACAGACCACATATAAGGGTCAAACCCCTGGCCAGTCTGTGGATAGCCCGACAGGTGAGAGTTATGTCAACTACATAACACTGTCAGACTTTAAAATCATGCAGAACAGCCATATAAACACAAACCCTGTCAAACTAGCATTAATTCAAATGAATAATGGCAATACTTGCATTAAGTTTGTTGGCTTGTCTCCACAGTCTTTGTTGTAAGAGGTATGTTAACTACCCTCTGTGATGCTGTTTGTCAGACACTTCCATGAAGTTCAGCTTACAGGCAAGGAAAAGGAGCAACACCCACATGAAGTACTTAGTTATAGAAGTGTGATTCCATGTTATTGGCTCTGGAATTATATCACAGCTGTTCTACATGCAATTAGCAAGTGGGGGACTACAATTAGTCCACATGCCATCAGCTGATCATGAGCATTACCTACAAAAGACAAGCTGCTGCTTATGCAAAATAGATGTAAAACCTACATCTATCTGAGAGAGGGAGAAAGAAAGAAAGAAAGAAAGAAAGAAAGAAAGAAAGAAAGAAAGAAAGAAAGAAAGAAAGAAAGAAAGAAAGAAAGAAAGAAAAAAAAAGGGGAAAAAACAAAACAAAACCAAAGCATTCACAGCAGCAGAAACCCAAACACTGAAACTGTGGAGAACAGCAACTGGTCCAGAAAAAAAAAGGTATGTCAAACAAGTAAGCATGTATTGGAATGTAGTAGGGGGTATGTAAAAAATGGAAAATAGGAAGCTCAACAAATATTTCTCAGCAACAATTGCTGTACTGATATATTGCTGGTTACAGACTATGGCCATAGCATCTGTGTCTGTCTGCAGTCATATAGAACACAGATCGTGCCCCTAACTCACCCCAGGGAAGGATGGCTCACATATGACTACTACTGGAGTGTGTATTGCACAATACTGACTGTGACACCACTAGGCCAGCTACTGGGATGTCACATATATCCATATGTTAATTGTGAATATAAGTATGATATATATGTTTATATCAGAAATGTGAGGGACCTGTACAGGGTATTTACATAGTACAATACTGTTGCAGCTGTGTGTGTGTTGAACTGCATATCATATACTGAGCTCATACCATTCAACTGTAAACTGTTATGCACACTGACCATATGCGTGCCTCAGGTTTGTAGTAGTGTACTAAAAGAGGTATGTTATGTCTGTCAAATAATTGGCAACCTGTGAACACTACCATTACAAGTTCTCCTTCCCTTTCATGTGTCTGTTCCCGTCAGGGGTCACCACAGCAGATCATCTGTCTCCATGTCTTTCAGCCCTCTGCATCTTGCTCTGTCACAACAACCAGCTGTATGTCTGCTATCATAAGATACATATGCCTTATCTTAGGCCTTCTCCTTTTCCTCTTACCCAGCTGTCTCATCCTTTAACAAATATACTCAGCATACCTACTCATCACATGTCCAGACCAACATCATCCTGCCATTCTCTGACTTTGCCCCCAATCCATCCAACCTGGGCTGGCCCCTAAAATACATGTTCCTACCCCTGTCCACCATTGTCACACCCAGTGCAAATTGTAATAGCATTAACTCTGCTATGCCCAGCTCTGTCTCCTGCCTTTTTTATCATTGCCACTGTATACAGCCCATATAACACAGCTAGTCTCCCCACCCTCTTGTAGACCTTCCCTGTCACTCTTAATGGTACTTGTCTGTCACAAATCGCACCTGACATTCCTCTCCACCACCTGCATCCTGCCCACACTGTCTTCTGTATCTCTCCCACACTACCCATTACTCTGAACTGTTGTTCCCAATTATTTAAAATTATCCACCTTTGCAATCTGTACTCCCTGCATTCTCACCATTCCTCCATCTTCCCTTCCATCTACACACACATATATTCTGTCATAGTTCCGCTGACCAACATTCCTCCCCCTCTAGACCATAACCCCACCTCTCCAGGGTCACCACAACCTGTTCCATACTCTCACTACAGACCACAATGCCATCTGCAAACAGCACAGTCAACAAGAGCTCCTGTCTGACCATGTCTGTCGACCTGTCCATCACCACTGTAAATAATAAAGGACTCAGAGCTGATCCCTATTGTACTCCCACCTCACCCTGACATGTCCCTGTCACTCCCAATGCAGAACACACCACTGTCACACTAGCCTTGGACATATCCTGTAGCAGTCTAAAAGATTCTTCTCCCACTCCTGACCTCCTCATACAATACCACAACTCCTCTCTAAGCATCCTGTCATATGCTGTCTCTAAGTCCACAAAGACACAATGCAGCTACTTCTGACCTTCTCTTTATGTATCCATTAACACTCTCAGAGCAAACATTGCATCTGTACTGTTCTTTTCTGCCATGAAACCATACTGCTGATCACTAATCATCACCTCCCTTCTTAACCTAGCTTCCACCACCCTTTACCCTTACCTCATGCTGTGACTGATCAGTGTTATCCCTCCATAGTTACTACAGCTCTGCACACCACCATTATCCCCATAATCAGTACACAAACACATGTTCCCCACTCCTCATGCATCCTCTCAGTTTCCAAGATCACACTAAACAATCTGGCTGAGAGGACTACTGCCATTTCTCCTAAACAACGCAATGCGTCCACAAGTATGTCATCGGACCAACAGCCTTACCATTCTTGCACATCTTTGTAGCTATCCTTACTTCCTCCTTGATAATCTGTTGTACTTCCTGATTCACCAAACCCACATCATCCAACCTCCTCTCTCTCTGTCTCTCTTTCTGTCTCTCTCTCTCACTTTCTTTCTCTCTCTCATTCTCCTAATGCAATAGCCCATAACAGTATTGTTTCCATCTGCTGTACACACTCTCCTCACTTGTGAGTATATTTCCCATATTATTCTTTATCAGCCTTATTTGCTGCACATCCCTCCTATCTACATGCCTCTGTCTAGCCAATTGGTACAGGTCCTATTCTCCATTGTTGGTGTCCAACCTTACATATAACTATTCAGATGCCCCATCACTAGCCTTTGCCACCATTCTCTTTGCCATGTACCCCATCTCCTTATACTCCTGTCTAATGGTTTCATCTGTCTGAAAATCCCACTTCTCCTTTACCAAACTGTTACACTGTATTTCCTCATTCCACAACCAGGTCTCCTTGTCCCCCTTCCTCTGTCCAGATGTCACACTAAGCCCCATTCTACTCATCTCCCTTACTTGACCAGATGTATGTAACCAGACATTTGGTAACTCTTTGCTGCCACCCACTGCCTGTTATAATTCTTCCCTGAACCCAACCTAACACACCCTTTTGCAGTATCCACCATTTGATCTATGGTGCTGCCCTCACACTCCTCCCTCACTTCTTGATCACCAAAATCATCCCTCAGACTATCATTCCCTGCTGCATAACCATGCTTTCCCCTGTCGCCACTGTAATGTTTCCAATCCCCTTCAGACAGGCCCACCTGCATAGGGGAACTCCACCTGTGTGTATCTTGCTCCACTCATGTCTGTCACTCTATGCCACTTGGTCTTGTAAACATACATATTCACCACAGCCATGTCCAACCTCTTTTGCAAACTCCACCACTATTTCACCTTCTGCATTCCTTTGCTTAACACCATACCTGCCCATCAATTCTGCATCCCCCTGTCTCCTTCACCAACTTTCCCATTCAAATCTGCTCCAATCACCACTCTTTCACCCTTGGGAGCAGTCATCACCACTTCATCCAACCACTGCAAAGTAAGTCAGTCTTATCCATCACACACACACAAGTATTGGAGCATATGCACTAACAACTGTCATCATTATGCCATTAATTTCTAGATGCATAGACCTTGCTCTACATGACACATATCACTGCTATACATACTCTTGGTATAATGCTCCATTAGGTTAAAACCTACATCATTTCCCCTTACAGACACACCATGTTAAAACTATTTGTACCTGAGTATGATGCACACAGACATAATCCCCTTCCATCTTGTCTGTGGCACACACAATATATCCGCCTTTCATCTGTCCATCATATCTACTAGCTCTGTACAATTATCAGCCATACATGCATCAGTAAATGTTCCTACCACTCACTACCACAGTCCTAGACATTGCCCTCTTTGCCTGCTATCCTCCAGGGTATGACTGTGAATGCAAAGGCTACCCAACTATCAATTGATGTACGTGTGTTAAAGCAATATGAAGACAGTGTGACTAATGTTGGCCCATACCCAACATGTATGTACAACATTCTCCACATGTTCCTCCCTACCAGGTTGACAAAAATGACTGAGCAACAAAAGTGTTATGACAGTGTGCCATACTGACATAAAACAGAAATGTATAGCAGTTATTACCTGTGCAGGTGTATGCATGCATGGTTAGGTGTTTCTGGCTGCCTCATAACACATGACATGGGATGCAAAACATCATGTACATAAGCCGTACATGTTGTATATGTGTGTAATCCTAATGTCTGTGCATCCAACAGTTACAATTCTACAGCTAACGGTTGTTGCATTGCCTGGACACAGACATGGGTAATGTCATAAGCAGGAGTATCATGTAGAAAGAGTAGAGGTGTCCAACTGTGTTATGAACTTGTGTCCATGCCTACTACAGTTATATGACCACCCACATAGCTGTATGGCCTCAACAATACCTAACTTGTACAACTTGTCTCCACCAAAGCAGAGTAAACACCTTTGCAGGACAGCAGTAGTGCACAAAGCACATAATGGGATGCTATATTGGCTGCACAGGGGAAAGTAGGAACAGGGACCAACTAGCTAGCATGTAATCCTTTGTCTGGATGACCATAGTAGATCACAGGATGATTACTGTAAGGCTGACTCTTGAGTATAAATCAGACACATCGACTGAGGGCAACCAGAAGGTCATCTTCACATATGTATGCAGTCTCATAGGCAACAACCCAGCCCACCCTGTAATGGAGGTCAATCAGAGCACATACACACACACCATTGCTACAGCCAACCTGCTGCTGACACATTTAGGCCCAACATCACCCTCCTGGCTCAACATCAGTATAGATAGATATGCACACCACAATCACCCTTACCCTCATCATCATGGATCAGGTGCACACCGCCCACTTAAATGTGAAAATAGCAAGTCCCCTAGGGGACTGATAACATTCTTGTCTGCATTCTACATGAACTCAGACATATGCTTCCAGTGCCATTACACACTGTATGTGTACCAAGCCTGAGCAGCATTGACAGCCCATCTACAAGGAACACAGACACTTTCACTGCTCTACACAAATGTGAATAGTGGTTTATGGAATGTACTGGCCCTCATATGGGGGGATATGATAGAACAAAATCAAGAGTATAATGCATGTTCATACAGTGCTGCTAGATACAGGGTATGGTGTGTTTGTTTGCAGTGGCTCCTGATGATAATTAGTCATGTGCTGTCTCTGTCAGGAATTCTGTGCAATGTCTGAGGTCCTATGTGTTTCCCTGTTTATGTCTTCCAGGTGACATGTAGAGCCAGCCCGCCTACACCGAACAGAAGACTGCGGCCATAACTGAGGCCATCCTGGAGAATTATGACATCCTCTTTGGTTGGGGTTGCCATCATCAGTGGGAGAGGACTGCCCTATGTGATGAAATCATAGAAAGAGTCAACAACATGGGCCACCATGGCCAGACATATGATCAGGTCAGGGTGACTGACCTGGTCTGGCATGCCCGGCAGCGGGCTGCTGCCGTAGCAAAGAACCATTCCACTATCAGTGGGTGCCAGCCAGAGAGGCCCCACTTACAGCAATGGTGGAGCTCCTGGCCTAACTTGAGGTAGCAACCACTAGAACATCAGCACAGGACATAACTGTCATGGAGGTGGGTGGCACCCAGGCAACAGGCAAGGGGCATCCAGGTAAGGCAAAAGTGCACATCACTGTACTGAGATTGCATTACAACTGTGTTCTATAGAGTCTTTAGACACATATGTCAGTGCAAAATACATCAATTGTTGGGGTTTAGTAATGCACACAAGTGCACATCTATGGTAAAGGGCAGTGAAATGTGTAATGTCATAGTTTATACTGTACCTGTGCATAACTGTGGCATTAGTCATGGACAAATGCATATTGTGAATCAGCTAACAATACCTCTCCTTCACAATACCTAGGTCCCTCTCGTCTACACAAGGTCCAGCAGCCGGAAGCCAGTGAGTATGAGAGTTTACTGTTATGGCTCACCAGCACCCCAGGCATGTTAAGGTCATGTATGTGACCATGCACACAACTGTTACAAACAGACAACTTCCAATATCGGCATAATCACTTGTGGTGGGGTTCACTACCTAATATCACAGTGTATATCACAAGGACGTATTTGCATTTGCTGTCATGTCTTGGTAGCATACTTACCTCACAAACCTGTCATTGTAGGACATCTGGATAAAGATTGCCAAAATGTGGGGACAAAGGGCCAAGATTAGGGACATATTGTATACACTGGTGTTATATAGTGCATATAACAGGTGTACACACCTGTTAAAATGCCATGTATTTGTGATATATGACAATGTGAGCACAATACACAAGACCAAACATCTATCCAACCTTTCATGTGACCTATAATCTGTACAATGCAATTGTCAAACAAACAAATCTGTTAGTGGAGGAAGTATGTGACATGGACATTGTCCAATAAACTAAATGCATATGTGTGCACACAATGAAGCCCACACTATGGTGTAGCAACATGTGACAAAACCACAGTGGGACATCATATTGGATACACCCCTGCCATCAATTATGAACTCTTGGATTAACTGCAAATAGCACTCATCTCACATACCAAGAATATCTTAACATAAACGCACAGTTGCCTGATACAGCAAAAGCCATGGCTCATATACAGCTTAGCATCCTGCAAAGAGATCACATTTTAGAATGGTATCAGTCTGAAGAAGGCTACAGAAACATACCCACAGCATTGCATATGCCATGGAACACAGTACAGATAGTCATCAAAAGGTATTCCAGATATAGTGCAACAGTGACATTGTGAAGAAGTGGACATCCCTAGATGTATGTGGAGGATACAATACCACAAATGTCCAGAGAGACTGTCAGGAGCCATACAACAACACTGAAGGAGTGTCAGACATCTGTGGAATGTACTGGGTGTGTACTACTTGTGGCAACAATCTTCCATGGTCTCCACATGTCTTGGATATAGGGTGTGTTTAGGAGATGGCAGCTGTTCCTCACAACAAGCAACATCCAGTCCTGGGTAACTTCTGGACAACAATCCATCAGCTTTTCAAAAAGCATGTATGGAAATGTGGTAAGGTGTTATGACACCAAGGTTAGACTGTATTTGTCCACAATATGGTTATGTTAGTGTTGGCCAGTAACAGCACTGCACAACAGCAGAAGCAGACTATCCACACACTGAAGCAGGCTGATGGCAGTGTCCTGCTTTGCATTTATTGTTCACAGGTTTGTACTGTGGCTGTAGCTGATTTGGAGTTTATTATGACCAGTTTCAAACCCCAGTCCATTCTGGCTATAATCCTTCTGGTGTCTGACACATAGCTCTGGATGGGGAGGAATTCCAACACTGCAGAGAGCATTGGAACACATCTTACAGCCACCGGACCAAAGGATGGCTTCAAAGGAACAATATCAGCAGTCTGCAGTGGCCAAGCCTGAGATCACACCTAACTACAATACACAATCTGTGTGGTGACCTGACAACCACTGCACAGAGGGGATGGCCTCTCATTCTGATGGATTAGGATGTGTTTTACAAGGGAGAGTGTGCAAACATTGCCTTGTCAAGATGTGCCATGTTGATACACACCTTCCCCAGAGGACTGAATGCTGCACCAAGATCAACAGGTGCTTTACCAAAGTATCAGTTTATGGGTGTGCACCCCCATGCAACTTGTCTAATGTAGTCATATCATTTACGATGTCTTACCCCAACCTGATGTGTATTTTCTTCAATTGGAGCGCACAAGTTATATGTCAAATGAAATGGTGGAAATATTATGCCAATATCACTGGTGTCTCGTGATTTGTCACAATATCCTTGCCTGTTAAAAATGTCTGTAAAACAACTATATTCACTGTAAGTTGAGAAGCTGTCTGAGTAACCACCCTTGTTTTCACATACATGTACTGCAGGTTATGCCATCTACAAATCACAGTATGACATTAAGTAAGGTCACCAATCCCCTTGACAAACCAGTAATGTATCAGACAAACATAGGAGATATGAGCAGCAGACAGGAAAGATGAACCACATATGTACATATTCCTGGAAACTCAGTACAGTTGGTAGGTATGTTATGTAGGTTTTGCCACAGTGCTATAAAGATAAACACCTGTAAAGTTTACATGGTGCAGTGTGTTGTAGGTGGAGGCTCACCACCATCTAAAAACACTCACATATCCCACTGGTGTAGATTTGTAGTTATAGTAAGTTGAAAGGTATGCACTGCATGTTGTTATGTTGTTGAGGGCCTGTCCATAGTGTGTCTGTTTTGGTCTGAGTGTGTATCATGACTGTCATCTGTTGCATAATGTGAGGTCCGAGGAATGCGTGTTGGACAGCTCACATGTGTGAGTGTGTGAGTGTGAGTGTATGTACTAGCAAATCTTATAATGCCGATAGTAATGTACATATGTTGCCTTTTCCTCACAGGTGGACATGGTGGTCCAAGTCCCTCCCACTATGTAAGTGATGTTAGTTTGTTTGGTGACTCTGACCATGATGATACCCATATTGAGGTACAGGTGGAATTGTCAGGGGCTGCATCTGTGTCATCGGTTGGCATCCCACCTTTGTCAACCCAATCCCCACACATAGTCACAATGCCAACACATTCCCCATCACCTGTGGCCACAACTGAAGGACAGCTGGGTGCTGGCACAGAACATGCAAGTGTGGTAACTCTGGCAAGTAAGCTCCCAGGCACTTACCATAGCCAGAGTCATGGCAAGATCCCACACAGGCAGGTGGGCAGGGATGCTCATAGGAGAATGGCTGCCCATCCAGCCCATGTTGAGAGTGCCACAGCTGCAGTAACCAGGCACATGTTTCAGTCTGTATTAATGCACAGGCAAGTAATGAACTTAACACCAGACAAATGCGAAGGCTGGTTGAAAAACATCTCCCTGGTGCACGTGACAATTTTCATGAACTCACTGGGGTCCTGCATGAGGGCAATGAGATTTCTGATAGATGGTGGGGTCAGGTCATGGCACTCCTCCACCATGGATTATCTGTGCTTGAATGTTTGGCGGACAGGAGGCAGCAGCCACGTGGAAGTAACTCAGCACCACAATCAACTGGGTGTGCACGTGGCTGTGCACCATCATGCACCCATATGGGCAGTAACACCAGCAATACTGGTGGTGGTGTAATGTCCACTTCAAGACATGGCAGGCCATTGGCACGTGGTCCTGGCCAGTCCCAATAGGGGCATGGATCCAGCAGACAACCATCACCATCAGAGAGTAGTACTATGTCCGGCCTTGTCCCTGGTGGTGCCCATGATACTCCTGGCAGGTCCAGTTCCCATGTCCGTGGCCAGAGATAGTGAACTGCAGGCCCTGCCATGTATGGGCCACAGCTGTCCAAAAGAAATCAGTGTAGAGCAGCCACATGGTATGTCTGTGTGCATGCAGACACACACACAGACACACACACACACACACACGCACACACGCACACACGCACACACGCACACACACACACACACACACACACACACACACATATCACAATAAGTTAAAGGTCACCTCCACACACATGCACCACACCTGCACAGGCCATGCCATTCCCACACCTCAAACACTCACCCATACTGTCAACCGAATGTCACAGCCTAGGCCTCTGGCAAAACCACACCACACCCTGAAACCAGTGCCAGATCCCTGCTATCAAAACCATTGATGCAGGGACATGCTTATATGGGTCTGATGCACAGGGTGAACTTACTAAACTGTAGATATGTAATGCTGTGTAAGTTGATGTCATCTGGCATTTGTGAGTGGTACACATCCTAGTTCAGTGTTAGCCATGATGCATTATTGCTATTATTAATGCTGAGTGAATGTGTTCTCACATGCTGGATCCTGTTTCTGTTCTAGGCATCTGTGTGTCACCAGGATGTGGCCCTGCAGCAAGACCAAGGGGTATGGAAGTGTAGTAACACATCTACCATGTCTTAGGCAGGGTACAGCTACATATGCATGGATTTCCCAGGTTTATAACACAGTGATTGCATATGCCTTACAGATTATAGGGCTGAGGGGTGTACATAGGTATGTGTTGATTTACAGCATCTGTTGTAGAGTGGAGAATGGTACATGTTGTTGTTTGGACACACCTTCATTTGCTAATAACCACAGCCCCAGGGGATATTTATCAACCAAACACACTGAGATTATTATTCACACACACACACAAACACAGACACACACACACACACACACACACACACACACACACACACACACACACACACACACACACACACACACACACACACACACACAGACACACACACACACACACACACACACACACACACACACACACACACACACACACACACACACACACACACACATTTGCCAGTACTGAGATCCATAAGTTCATAGGTTCATAGTTTCATAGGTTGGTACTAGGCTATTGGCCCTAGGGCCTATATAAGCCTAGCCAAAAAGGTAGACTGGCTTTCGCCACCCATGAAAATTATTTTCCTGTGATCCTATGGAGCAGAGCCACAGAAGTGATCCCCAGGGTGAATTTCCTATTTCCCATCCAATCATCAAGATTTTTCTTGAAGAGTGCTAATGAGGAGTTTTGTTTGATGTAGATAGGTAGCTTGTTCCAGAGTATGGGAAGTCTCTGGGACATGAATCTATCCCTTCAGCATATTCTGTTTATTGTGGTGACAAGGTTTAGGTCTCTAGAGCGTGTAGCTCAGAGGCATTGGGATTTTTTAAGTGGAGCATGGCCAACAGCTCTGGGTTTGACATAGCTTTGTATGTTAGGCAGAGATCACCTCTGAGTAGGCAATATGCAATGGAGTAAAGCTGGAGTTTTTTGAGACGTCTGCATAGGGTACCTGTTTGAGGCTGGTAATCCTCTTTGTGAGGTATTTCTGTGGCCTTTCCAGTTGTTGTATATGTCTTGTGAGGCTCACTGCTTCATAAGTGTGTAGTAGGTGAATGGGCTTGAAGGCTCCACAAAGCTAACCTGCAGGAATACCCTGGCATCAGGCCACATGATGATAGTTCCCAGTGTGGCTCATGAGTATAGTCACTGGAGTGGTCCCCAGGGGTGGGTATTGTATTCCCCAGCCACTCATCCAGATTTCTATTGTCGGTGGCAAGTGATGTGCACTGCTTCACATGTATGCGATTTATATACCAAAACATGGACAGTGTCTGGGATGTGAATCTGTACCACAAGCATGTCCTTTGAAGTGTGGAAGTGTGCTTGAGGAATCTGTGGTACGTTGTGTGGAAAGATTGGTATCTTCAGATGTAGCATTCCTGACCTAGTTTGGTGAGACATGGCTGTGTAACTGAGGTAGTGATTGCACCTACATAGACAGTATGATATAAGGATTCATTGGAGTTATTGGAGTCTGTCCATACAGGACATGTGTATAAGGCATGGTATTCTCTTTGTGGGGTATATTTGCAGACTCTACAGTTTTTGCAGGTGTCCAGTGGGGTACATGGCAAAAGGGCCACTGTACACATTGATTGGGCTACTGAGGGGAGGGTACAGGGTGACCATGTCCTTTTACTTGCTGGATAACACACACTTAGCCAGGAGATGTAACACATCAAAGTACTTTCTGATGTCAGTGGCACTGTTGTGGTCAACAGACAGCTGACTGTCAACCTGTGTTCCCCATTCTGTTATAACAACATCACTGGTCAGTGGACTACCACCAATGTATTACTTCATGTGAGCCATAATGTTCCCAAAGGTAATGGTGGCACATCTCCTTGCACGGAGGTAATGTCCAGGGTTCTGACAACAGTCATAGGTGTCAGAGTGGACTTTGTGCATGATATCAACATCATGTGGATTATGAATGCTACCATCCACCTTACTGTTGTATGCAAACATTTTCAGCCAGGATGCCTTTGTGTTCACCTGCACCTCAGAAGGGTGGATCTCAAACATAAGAAGACATGGGTCCATACCCTGTGTGACACCAGTCATGTCTGGTCATCAGTTTGACATGGAATCCACTGCAATAACACCATGGGTACTATCTGTGAGGCAGTTTGCAAGAGAACTACTGTTATAGTCGTTGATGCCTAGCCAATTGTGTTTGTGTATGATTCCTGGGTGGAGAGTCTCTGAGTATTAGAAAGATTGCCTATATTGTTAACTATTCATAGACATTGCACAGGGCACTACATGTTTAGGGCTGTAGATTGTCTACATCAACCTTTACAGTGTTTGACAACTGTTGGCCTTGTAATGTGGACATTGGGACATATACTAGGTCATCAATATAATAATTTAGCAAAACCCACCCCCCAATGGATAGTGCTATTACACAATCACACCAACACAGGATACTGATGATAGACAGACACACACACACACACACACACACACACACACACACACACACACACACACACACACACACACACACACACACACACACACACACACACACACACACACACACACACACACACACACACACACACACACACACATACACACACACACACACACACACACACACACACACACACACACACACACACACACACACACACACTTCCCAGTACTGAGTTTCAATCCCCTGCCAATCTATGTATTGCTACTACAGTGTTACGCATTTATTGCACACGTCATGGAGCTTATAGGATGGCTGTTATCCCAAGGTACTTCTAAGCTGAGGAGCATCACCAACCCTTGTAAATAATGGCATTGGGTGATGTAGTGGGTGAGAGATTTCATAAAATACTTTACCCTGCACACACATTTAGATTTGCCAGGAAGGAGATTCAAATCTCTATCTAACTATGGTTTCAGAACTTTATGTTATGCATTTACAGCAAGCACCACAGAGCTTACATGGTTAAGGTTGCCAATAGGTACTCCTAAGGTGAATGATATCTGCAGGACTGCTAAAGTAGGGCACTGGGAACTGTATTGGGTGTAAATAGGGTCAAAAATGTTAAGGTACAAACGCATATGTATATATATATATATATATATATATATATATATATATATATATATATATATATATATATATATATATATATATATATATATATATAAATATATATATATAGATACAGATATAGATATATACATACATGTATATATCTATATATCTATATCTATATATATATATATATATATATATATATATATATATATATATATGTATATGGGTCTACTGCTCTACATTGAAAATACACTTCTTCAAAATAGAGCAGTAGACCTTACACTTCAGCAAAAGTCCACTTAAACGAAAGTGCACTTTCGCTGAAGTCTAGTTCCCCAGGCTACCCAAAAAAAAAAAAAAAATAAAACATGTTTTAGCAGAGGGGCAAGCCCCCCTACACCCCTCACACCCCTCTACTTAAATATACCAACTCCAAGCTCTGAGATTGCACTACAGCGGGGAAAAAGGAATATTCCCATTCCGCACTGTAGTGTGACTGCCGAAGTCAATGTTCGAAGTTTCACTTCTTCGAACAAGTGGACTCAGTGGGGCGGTGGGGGAAAGTGGGTTTTGAAGTAGTGAAACTTCGAACATATTGATGAATCCCATATATATATATATATATATATATATATATATATATATATATATACACACACACACACACACACACACACACACACACACACACACACACACACACACACACACACACACACACATGCTTGAGATTCAAACCCCTATTTATGTAGTTATTGCTACAACATTGTTACACTTTTATCACACATGCCACAGAGCCTATAGGTAGAACAGGGTCCAAGCATCCTTATAAGATGAGTGACATCAGCAGCCGCTGTAAAGTATTACATTTTGAAATGTACTGGCTGTGTATGGACACAAAATACTTCAACCTACAGATATACACACACACTCACAGAAATCGACACACTTTTACAACTGCCAGAACTGAGATTAGAACTCCTACCTAAACAATGCTTTGCACTACACTATCATGCAGTATTGTGAGCATAATGGAGCTTATATGCTGGAAAATTGTCCAAAGGTATCTTTGAAGGTGTGTGGCATCAGCAGTAGTGCTAAAGGAGGGGTAAGGGAAGTGTAGTGAGTGTGAATGGCCTCAAAATCATGTCTCTCCAAAGACACAAACACTCTCTCACACAACCGCACACATTTTCATAGTTGCCAGAACCAGGGTTAGAACTCCTACATAACTAGCTTGCTACACTATAGCATCACACAGTTATTACAAGTGCTACAGAGCTTACATGTTAGATAGCTGTCCAACGGTATCTTTGAAGGTGAGTGACATCAGCAGCAGTGCTAAAGGAGGAGGGTTAAGGGAAGTGTAGTAAGTGTGAATGGCCTCAAAAACATGTCTCTATAAACACACACACTTTTCCAGTTGCCAGGACTGGGATTAGAACTACTACCTATTTAGTTTGCTACACTACAGTATTACGCAGTTATCACAAATGCCATTGAGCTTACAGAACTGCAAGCTGCCAAAAGGGTTATTTCAAGGTGACTGACAGCAGGAGTGTGAAAGTAGGGCCATGGGAAGTGTAGTGAGTTTGAATGGCCTCAAAATCATGTCTCTCCAAAGACACACACTCTGTCATGCAGGCACACACAATTCCCATTTGCCAGAAGCAGGATTAAAACTTCTACCTAATTAGTTTGCTACACTATAGTATCATACAGTTATCATGAGCAGCACAGAGCTTACATGTTGGAGAGCTGTCCAAAGATATCTTTGAAGGTGAGTGACATCAGCAGCAGTGCTAAAGGAGGGGTGAGGGGAGTGTAGTGAGTGTGAATGGCCTCAAAATCATGTCTTTACAAAAATACACACACTGTCTCACAAAAACACACACATTTTTACAGTTGCCAGTACCAGGATTCCAATTTCTACCTACCTATTTTGTTACACCATAGCATTATGCAGTTATTGCAAACGCCACAGAACTTACAGAGCTGCAAGTTGCCCAAAGGGTTATTTCAAGGTGACTGACATCAGTAGGAGTGCTAAAGTAGGCCAATGCAAAGTGTAATGAGTGGGAATGGCCTCAAAATAATTCATCTAGAAACACACCCACATTTTCACAAGTGCCAGGACCAAGATTAGAACTCCTACCTAACTAGTTTGCTACACTATAGCATTACACAGTTATCTTGAGCACCACAGAGATTATAGGGTTACAAGCTGCCCAAAGGCTTATTTTAAGGTGACTGACATCAGCAGAAATGCTAAAGTACGGCAATGAGAAGTATAATGAGTGTGAATGGCCTCAAAATCATTCATCTAGAAACACATACATTTTCACAATTGCCAGGACTAGCATTAGAACTCCTACCTAACTAGTTTGCTATGTTACAGCATTATGCAGTTATCACAAGTGCCATGGAGCTTAAAGGGCTACAAGTTGCCCAAAGGGTTATTTCAAGGTGACTTGACATCAGCAGGAGTGCTAAAGTAGGGCAATGGGAAGAGTAATGAGTGTGAATGGCCTCAAACTCATTCATCTAGAAACACACACTCACACACAACATTACATTTGACAGGACTGAGATTACAAATGCTACATGAATACTTATTTGCACTATAGTGTTACACAGTTATCACAGGCACCACTGAGACTACAGGGCTGAGGGCTAGCCAAAGGAATTTCTACAGTGAATGACATCAGCACATCATGTGATATAGGCAAATGAGATGTGTACTGGGTGGGAAAGGCCTCATAATGGGATTCTTTCTGTCACTGTCTGTCTCTCTCTTCCCCTCATATCTATGTGTATATGTTTGACATATTATATGTTGACCTTAGATATGTGTAAGTATTCCTATCCAATCTGTGTATGTGTGTGAAGTATAAATTGTGTACAATTTAGTGTGTGTGCACAGATATCTGTGAATAACAGATATCTATAGACCACTGTATTGTCAGACATGTAGGACATGTACGATCATGCCCAGTATGACCTTCTATATTGAGCATGTGAATCCATTCCAGGAAGAGTTGTACTCCAGTCCAGGATTTTGTGTGCTACAGCTACACTTAGCAACCTGTTTCTGCAGGATATCTGTAGATAGGTTGCCAATATGGGGACACAATGGGTGTAACATATGGGGGATACTGTAACTATTGCTGTCTGTGCAGTTGTGTAACATGGTTGGATGTCGCATAGATTTTCTGACATATGTACTGTTTTGCACTGTGGTGTACCATGTCATCAACTACTGACAGATATCTTTCTTTGTTCACAGTTATTTAACAGGCAAATACAAGATGAATGAAGCTGAGACCAATATTTTGAGGCATAGTCTACACATTGTGGCACACTCCTGCCATTGAGGAGGGGTATCTATAGACAATAGATGTCTGGTTACGTGTAAATGCTGGGGCGAACAATCTATCATGTAGATTGTGACAGCTCTGCCAATCTGTGCTCCAGTGATATTACTCCTCAAACTTACATGTTGTTGTATTTCTACATGGGATTGTGGTGTGGGGGGGGGGGTGTGTGCACAACTGAAGACTTTAAACATTTGCAAAGACTGTACTGGTATTTCATTTACTCTGTTGGCTTTCATTTCATATTGTATTGTGACCTATCATGCAGAAAGGAGGAATATCAGTAGAGTACACGTTAGATTTTAATGGCATAAATTTCAGTTTCAGACTTTTTACCCTTCAGAACTAAAATGCAAATGCCAGACCTGCTGTAGTATGTCTGTGTAAAACTGGAGGGGGGCTATTCACCATTGCCATCATTTGTAGGCCTTAGCCCGGCCTTTCTTTATGATCATTTACACCTGTCCTTCTGGGGGAGGCTGGTGGTGGGTATGCGACCTATGGACACCCACAGTTATTTGGATCACCACATGTATTGTGGTGGGAGTTGTCACCTTGTGTAGTACTGCCTAGTATGTTGACACCAGTATTTGTTCTGGATTTCCTGCTGTCTCATATAGCTGTCAGCTGTCTGCTGCTATCCCATTTAGCTACCCGATTCCCTTGCATGCTTGCAGCCATACCATACATACAACTATCAGAACATACTACTCATTCCACTAATTTATAGGATTAGCGACTACCTTGTTGCTGGGCCAGTACTGAGGATGGTGCTGGAGAGCTGACTATGTCAGATGTACGTAGCACACTCCCTATACATGGTAAAGCACAGGTAGTGTCATGTTTGGCATCCATTTTACTGTATGTGCAAGTCAGAGAGAGCTGTCATTCCCTGGGTCCCTGCAGTGTCAATGTGTGTGCTATGCACTGCCTCTTTGCCAAGGACAGAGCATACTGGGCATGCCTCCATCTGCCTACAGTGGCAGGCTCAGGAAGCTCCTCCTCCAAGCCCCTCTGTGCCTGTGGTGGCCTTGGCAATGGTCAGGAGCTGCATTGCCTCTCCCTTTGCTGTTCCTGCTGCAGTTGTTTCCACAGGATCATATTGTGTAGCATGGCACATACTACAAACATTTGTCCACATGTAGCTGGGAAGTTCTGCAAGGCTCCACCGGATATATCAAGGCAGCGGAACTGTGACTTGAGCATCCCAAACACATGCTTTACAATAATTCTGGTTTGTGCATGTGCCTCATTATTGAGTTCTTGTTTGGGTATGTGTGCATTTCTGATGCGTGTCATCAGACATGGCTCCAGTGCATAGCCAGCATCCCCCACTTGATGGCCATATGGAATGTCCCCCTGACAAACCCCTGATACAGCTGTGAGGAAAGCCAGATTTCGGAGTAGTGATAGCTTCCAGGGCTGCCGGCACACACTTGCATGATAATGCCCTGAGCAACACACATGACCGGACAGTTGATAGAGGAGAAGCCCTTGCTGTTTATGTAGACTCTACCCCGCTCACTGGGTGGTGCTTTGATGCAGATGTGCATGCAGTCTATATCACCAACTACCTCAGGGTATTCTGCTATACGGTGGAAGAGATACGTACTTCTGGACAATGCCTTACGAGTGTTGGGGAAATATATGTGCTCATTGTCATGTGGTGTCATGACATCCAGGAACTGGTGGAATACCTTGGATGCTGATGCCTGTGAGACCTCCATGATATCCTCAGTTGGTCTTTGGAAGGTACCTGTAGCTATTATTCTTAAGCCTACACATACCTTGGTATCCACTGGGATGAGTTCCCCTCTGTTAGTTCTGTGTGTGAGGCATGGTCAGCACAGCTCGATGATTTGCTGTAGAATGTCCCTGTCCACCCTATAGCGCTCCACTATCTCCGGCTCCTGTAGGCCCTGGTAGGTTACCCTGGGTCTGTGCACTCCTCTCCTCCTCCTCACTGTGGGTCAGTTGTCAGCATTCTCCTCCTCACCACCCTCAGCCTCTAGCACATATTAATAGAGTAAAGCAGCAGTAGCCTCTAATATTTTTAGTTAGTTTTGCCAGTTAAAAATTCCCCATCTGTGTACACTGGTGGTGTAGAGTTTGGGGGAAAAGCCAGTCTAAAAGGTGTTTGCATAGTTTATAGTGGTGTTCTGGGCTGTTGCCTGTGTAATTGGCTGATTCTGATACATTCCACCTGCCGGCTGTGCTATTTCTCCTTGTTTGCTTTCCTATTGTTATTTCCCCTTAACAGTTTCCTCTTAGTTTAAGCCCCGAGGTGTACAAAGCATTCACAGTACTCAAATGCTGCTGCTGTTTCCATTTTTTTTTTTTTTTTAGTTTAAAACCCGGTGTGTGCTGCGCACATCTGTTTAATCAATGTAAACAGTGCTAACACATCCTCTTCCTTAGCTGTGCTTATCTAAGGGCAAACACGGGCCACTGAGCTCCAATGTGCTTACAGCAGGCATTACACACCCCCTTTTCCTGTTAGTTGCTCCTTCTGCCTACATGATCTTGTTCTAGTACCTACACGGTTAGGTGCAGTGTGTGTGAACTTAGAATATTTTGTGATTCAGTAACATTCCCCTTAGTTGGATACCTCAGCGTGTAGGTCATTAGTTACTGCACTAAAATGGACCCTTTCCCCTAGATAACCAGTGCTCCCTAGTATTGTTTACATTCTGCATGCCATAGACTATAATGGCAAAATGCAGATTT
Organism: Protopterus annectens; assembly: GCF_019279795.1. Classification (NCBI taxonomy): domain Eukaryota; kingdom Metazoa; phylum Chordata; order Ceratodontiformes; family Protopteridae; genus Protopterus; species Protopterus annectens. The sequence goes on along the minus strand of NC_056735.1, from coordinate 615,199,818 downwards.
ACCTTAAAATTGAGTTTTCCCATTTTTTTTTATTTTCAGCACGATCATGTTTGCGCACCACTACCCTATGCTTAAATGGCTGAGATCGGCCCAAAAAAAAGTTTAATTTTCATAAAAATGAAACAATTTTTCATGCCAGTGGCATTATATTTAGACATTGGCATGAATAATCAACATAATACATGCTTTTTCACGAGTTGTCATGCCTCCATTTTGTCATTTGTAGAAATGCATTTGGTTATTAATCGAATACATTTCTGCACTGACACTGTTCTAACATGGAGTCTGGGCAGCTTGATCAATCACTAAATCACCTCATTTGCATGGTTTTCACCAGAAAATGATGTGATTTGCATTCCACATGATTTTCCATGCTAGAACAGTGTAGGGCTGCTCATGGACATGATAAGCGGCACTATCCTGAATCACTCGGTGGCCATTTTCCATGCAGAAGCATCAACACTGTGCCTGCATGGAAAAAAATGGCTTTGTGAATCCTGGGGTATGTGTCTTCCCCCTTCTGTGCCATCACTCTGTCTCCTCAGCATTTGTCCAGTGCTGGGTGCCGATCAGCACCTGTATCTTAAAGAGAAATGGAATTACAAAGCTCTTGGTATAATTGTGTGAGGTTTTGCCTTTGGCTGCATTACTCTGCTGCCCTTCACTCAGCTGTGCTTAGCGATGTAGAGTCAGGCTAATCTTTTGAACAGGCTAAAGAGTTGAATGTACACCATGTAGGATGTTTCAGTTTCATATACTGTTATGATGCATTCTGCACTAGATCATTGGGTCTATATCAGATTATCAACATTTCAAAATGTCAAAGCACCTTTATTCAACATGAAAATGTTGAATGCTGAGTTTGTTAAATGGCCAAAACATTAATTTATTTCCAAGGGAAAGAAATTGGTTGGCCGTTTTATCACACTTCCCTTTCCACGACTGTAGTGTGGTCTCAGAGTTAGACTATTTAGTTAGGGGTTGGTGGGGGGTGTGGGGGGTGAAGCACCCCACTTAAATACGTTAGTTTTTATGTTGTGTTGTCTGTTGGCCTTTCAATTTCTTTCCCTTGGAAAGAAATCTGTGTTTTGGCTGTTTGACAAAGTCAGCATTCAACCTTTTCATGTCGAATAAATGTGATTTGACATTTTGAAATGTCGATATTCTGATTTAGACCCAGATAATTTATTATGATTTTGGTTGTACTCTTTATGTAGTGTTAACATTGTCATTACAGTGATGAAGGCTTATGTCCACATTCTCCCTTGCCTCAGTGTTTTTTGACTGTCCCTGCAAAATAGTAGAATTAAGGTTGCTTATGTCTCAATCATGGTTATACTTTTTAACTGCTGGTAGCTCCCTATTGAAAACACTTGATTGTACATAGCATGGCAGATTACTTAACAGGAAAAGCCTAACAGTAACACACCCCAATGATGTTAAAAAATTCCCCAGAAAAATATAATATTTTTAGTGTGTCTTTATCCCTGTTTCCATGTCTGTCTTTTCCCACCTCTGTATCATCACATTTTGCTGTTTCATATTATTAGGCAACTGGATGGGGTTTTATAATTATCATGAGATGAATGAAGTGTAATACATATGCTCTCCTTTGCTTCATTCTGTTGTCATAATTAAATTTTATGAGGTGGGCATGGTGTGGTTTGGTTAGATAATACTCAGGGCTTGTAGATTTGTAGATTTATTTTTGGAATATTGTCAAGATTTGAATCCAGCTGTATGCCAACTGTTTTGAATGTTTTTATGACTCCTTTGTGTGTACGTGTTGGCTACACATTTTCTTAACATACTGTTATAATACTGCTGTATTAATGTGCTTGTTCCCTCTTGGGACCACTGTTTTGAACAGATTTTGCCTGAATAATTATGACACAATAAAGAGCAGCACAACACAAATAGGTGCTGAAATGAGCCATAAACTAATCTCTTAGTGTGATGTTGACTCCATTAATTCAGTCTATTAGTGTGTGTTTGCACTTCAATGGTTACACTTACAAATTTGTTACAATGGTGTCTAACTTTTTCACACACAGTCTATCACTGTTATTCAGAAGTGCACTGTCATAGTTAAGAATTGTCTCTTTGCATTGTCAATGCATGTTGTGCAAGCATGAGCAAAGACAACTGACAGTGACACAAGAAATGGTTACTATTTGCTTGTAGTCTTCCCAGTATGAACTGTCATGAATTCTTACTTGACAATTGTGATTGTCATCAACACTCTATACTGCAAAACAGGTACATGTCACTCATAATAATGCAATGTACATGAATGACAGTATATACATGTTAGCAGAGAAGTATGTAATTACATGGGACAAACACAGTTCTGTTACAATGGCTTGTCTATACACATGCATGTGTTCCAAAATATGTGATGCACAGTAGCTGATATTCCATATAGTGACATTTTAATGTTCAGTAATTCATACTTTGCTATTTAGATTGTGTAACTAGTTAGGTAGGTGGGTTGAATCTGACTGCAGTACACTTTGTGTGTGTGTGTGTGTGTGTGTGTGTGTGTGTGTGTGTGTGTGTGTGTGTGTGTGTGTGTGTGTATGTGTGAGGTGCTAGTGCCAGATAAGTATAGCCTCACCAACAGATGTGTTGTGTCCACTTCCACTCAGGAGAAAACATTTACTTTGTACACAGCTCCCTCTGCACTTTTTCCCACTTTTAATACAAACATCCTCTTTGCAGCACACTGATGAGGTCATCCTTTCATAAGTACAGCGTTGCACTATAAAAGTCAGACTTGTCCTGTGACACTTATGGTTAATACAGTAATCTCTAGATTGTGTAACTAGGTAGGTAGGAGATTAAAATCCCACAGTGGTGAACTTGTGTGTGTGGCTTCAAAGTCAGGTACATATAGCTTCTTAAACAGACATGTTTTATTTGCTTCCACTCTAGGGAAGAATTTAACCTGGGAGAGGATTTCGCCATCCACTTTTACCACAAACATCTTCTCTGCAACACACTGATGAGGTCATCTTTCATAACTGCAGTCTCTCACTATAAAAGTCAGACATCTCCTGTGGCACTTGCAATTCATACTATAGTCTTTATATTGTGTAAATAGATAGGTAGGAGGTTCAACTTTCACAGAGGTAAAACTGTTTGTGTAGTTCTAATGTCAGGTAAATATTGCTTCCAAGCAGACATGCTGTATCTACTTCCACTCAGTGGAAGAATTTAACTTGTGAGAGGATTCTCCCATCCACTTATCCCACTTTTACCACAAACATCTTCCCTGTAACATACTGATGAAGTCATCCTTTCATTTGTAAAATTTCAGTGTAAAAGTCAGACTTTTTCTGCAGTGCTTGCATTAAATATTGCGTTCACTATACTGGTAAGGAGTTTGAATCCAGCATTGGTTAAATAGTGTGACTGGATGTATTATCATGTACAAGTGGCTCTGTGACAACACCATTATGCAAACTTCCACTTAGGAGATGAATCTTCACTGCCAGAGTGGTACCTTATACATTTCTATTATCCTCAACCAATACCCAGTTTGAGAAACACAATGGTTACATCATACTTTCAAAAATAAACTACATCACAGTTATAGTATGATTTATCCCGTGACACTGACTGTTGGTACTGTGCTTCCTAGATTCTATAACTAAAAATGTAGGATGTTTGAATCCAGCAATGATTATCTACTGTGCATGTGTGTTTGTCTTTTATGTTTTGCAGAAAGGCTTCAAATACATAGAGTGTGTATTGTTACTGTTTTCTTTAACCACCTTCTTTCATTTTTAGAAGAACATCAATGTATTAAACAATAGTGACATCATCCAGTTAATGTGCACTGTCACAATTGTAAATTGACATTTCATGTGGTGTGTACAAGGCAGGCAATGTTTTATACCTTGTGATCTTAGGTAGTCAGTTCAAATCCAGCCATTTCTTCTTAGAATGATTTGTGTGAGTATGACTGTGAATGTACATGTAGGTAATACTATTGTCACCCAGCTATCTGCGGTGTAGATGTATAGCTGGAGATTCCTATTAAAGGAATTTCTGCTCATTTTTCACACAGAAATGCTTTATTGGATAATGATGATGCCATTGCAAGAAATGTGGCTTTCCTGGGTGAATTTCTAAGGCTTTTCCTGTGCTACGAGGAAATGAGACAATGTTCTATATGCTGCTGTCTTACAAAGGCAAGAGTTTGAATTCATGATGATCCACACATTTTGCATGATTGACATTCTTCCATCACAGGGATGACTGCATTATGTATCACATGTGTTTGGGTAAAACTAGCAATGACAATGTTCTGTGACAAATAGAAATATGGCATGCATATCTATTGCATCAATAACATAATGTCACAGCTTCAAATACCCCAATATCTCACATTTTTTTGCAACACTTGCACTGTGGCAAGTTTATCCTTCACACACTTCTGTCATCACATAGTGACACCCTCCAAACTACTCTGTTGATGTCGCAGAAGAGGTTTAGATCCCTAGATCAAGTATTACTGATGCCACTTGACTTACTGATGTGTAGTATATTCATCAGTAATGTGTTGGAAGATGCCTTGTATACCAGAAACAGATCACCTCTTAACAGTCTGTAGGATAGGACTTTGTCAGCTCATGTTGGACACGTTGTTTAGGGCTTGTATCCTTTTGTTAAAGTATATGTGTGGACATTCCATTTGTTGTATATGCCTAGACAGATACATGCCAGAGGTGGGGTTATCTTCAATGACTGGTCAAATGCAGGCTAAGTAAAGGGGAACCATGACATCTCTAGATCTAGGCACAATCTCTTTGTATATAAGCTGTGGAATATAGAAATACTTTCTTACAACAATAGACATATGTTAGTCAAAAGTTAGGTCACTGTCCACATAAGTTCCCAAATCCCAAACAATTGTATGTTACAACTATGTCACTCATCATACATTTGCAGGGCCAGAAACAGACTTTATAGTAGATAATCATGCTTGGAGTGCTCTCAAACCAGTTCTGCCATGTTCTTTTTTTCTCTACTTTCATACTTCTGTTTTTATTAGGTTGGATGTCTGAGGTTGTTATGCTGTCAATGACATACAAGTAAGCATGTTTACTTTAATTGACAGTGGTTTCATCCAACCACATTTTTTGTAATGATGATGAAATAACTATATAATATGGGAGACAATTTGTCTGGGCTGTCACTGCATGAGCAAGCCTGAAGACAGCTGCTTGGACTTCACTTCAAAACCTAATCCAACTACACTTGGGAAGTTGCTATATTCTCCTTTTGCACTTAAATTAGAATATACTTCAGCTAATTTCAAAGTACTCTACTGTATTTTGTGCTCTGGGAGTTTTCTGTAATTAAAGCTATTTTATCAAGTGATCTCCTGGTGAAAGAAATGTTTCATTTGCTGCTTGGTAGCATGTTCTTTTTAATAGGCATGTGTGCTCTGTTTTTTTTTAAGCTAAGTGGGGATAATTCATTGAGGTATTTTGGCACGCATATGGAGGTGTGGATGCCATGGTACCTTTGTCCAATTCAGCAAGCATCTTTACATAGTGCTGCATGGTCCTACAACACAAAGACAAGCGGGGCTGGCCCCATGGCTGCACTGAATGCTTGTGAGGCATTCGGGGAGAGGCATATGCTAATTAGCCATGTGTGTTCTCTACTAAAAACTGTCTCCAAGGAAACATTTTTCATGGCCAGGTGGATCGAGAAAGCCATCTGCCATTGATCTAGCACAGACATTCCCATCATATTGCAGTAGTGAACATGGCCAAAATGATATGTTCAGCTGCTTAACTTGAACTTAGACAATAGGGCTTTCTTTTAAAATGCCATGATGGCACCAACAGCAAAATGAGATCAGAGGGTGGGGTGGATACACTAGCCCACCAGAGATTCATCTGTAAAATATTGTACTGGCACCAGAATTCGCACAGGGTGTGTATAGTGGGGTGGAGGGGACCGTCAGATATCAAGGAATACTTTAAATGCCATGATGGCACCAATGTTATTACAGAGTTTAAGGGTGGGGGAATCACTGGATACTGGGGATGCACTATACCACCAGGGTGTGTTCTGTAAAGTCCTTTAAGACACAAATATTGTAACAGGGATTGGGGTGAGGGATTCACTAGACAACAGGGAACAATCTTTCAAGTTCCATAATGGCATCACCACCATTACTGTAGGAGAGGACTGGAGTGGTGAGGGGTATCCACTAAACAGCAGGGATAAAGTGAAGTGGTATGATAGCAGAGACATTATAAAGGAGATCACAGGACAGGAGATGCACTAGACAGCAGGGATGATTCTCTAAAATGCTGTACTGACACTAATATTGTAATTGGGATCAGGGAAAGATACACTAGACCATCTGGGCCTAATATATTTTTGCCATAATGGCACAAATGTAGTCCTGTAGTAGGGGGAACCACAGGAGAGTAGATGGGGTAAGGGCAGGTATAGAGACTGTGCTGTGTGTGTGTGTGTGTGTGTGTGTGTGTGTGTGTGTGTGTGTGTGTGTGTGTGTGTGTGTGTGTGTGTGTATGTGCTTGTGTGTATGTCAGTGTGTGTGCATGTGCTTGTGTTTGTGTACTTGCTGTGTGAGAGTGATGGGGGGAATGCCACTGCCTACACAAGCTGCTGGTTACTACAGTGACTTGCAGATCAGTCATGATCGGCATGTTGTGGTAGGAACTGTTAGCCAAAAAAAATGCAAATTATGTAATAATGATGTTTACTTCATCATGGCTATTATTTTTCTGAATCACAAATAGGCATGTAGTGGTAGAAAAGGTTTTCTAGCATGATTCATCTCATAACTGGAACTTTAGTGAATTCCTGGGAGCCATGCATCAAAGTTCTGCTTGGCTGAACAAGAACTATAGGAGCATGCCTGAGTACATCTACTTTGACTTGTCCTCAAAACCTGGTCCAAGTATTTGCACCTTCTGGTTTTGTTAAAAAAAATCCATAAGAAGCATATTACTTTTGAACTTACTGTGTGCTAAACATAATCTGATGTAGTACAAAGCTACATTCAACTAAGCACAGCTATACACTGTTACACAGACACTTGAGCACAGTTACAGACATGTGCACACTTGTGGTTACTTTCTTTTGGCTATACAGAGTTACAGACATCTGCTGCTGAGAGCACTTGCACACAGTAGTCTGATACATGTAGTGTACTGTTCTAATCTTACTATAGCCATTCCATACTCTGTCCTTTTACATTTATTTGTCTGCTTTTGTGGTACCCAGGCCAAACTGCTAGTCACTGCTGTAAAATTTAATCTCTCACATCACTTTTATTTGTCTGCTATTGTGGCATCTCGGTCAAACTGACAGTTCTTATTTCCAGTACAGAGTAATCCATTGCTGTTGCCTTTACTGTTTTTGCATTACTATTTGCCACTGATGATTGCATTGCATTGAAACTCTTTGCTGTTGTGGCACCCAGTTTCTTTGCTAGGCATTATATTCAATGTCATAGCACCTAGTACCTTTCCTGGATCTTGTTACCCCCAACTCCAAGATGAGATGCAAAACAAAAGAGGAGAGGAATTCTTCTACTTAGCAAAAAAGTCTGACCCTTATGCTTTATAAAATGTATCCTTATAAAAAACATGTTATTCTACCGGCAACTGCGTAAGAAGAGTCTGTTTCCTAACTTGTTTCTCCTCAACTTCACACTAGGGAGGCAGGGATGCAGGTTCTTTCTCTGATCTGCTCCCTTCTCAAATCACTGTCACTATATAAAAACAGATATTTCAGTTTCAGATTTCATATCCTTCAGAAAATCCATGATTATGCAAAACCTGTTACTCTAGTAGCAACTTAAAAAAAAAAAAAGCTCTTCTAATTCTTCCTTTAACAAATCACTTGCTACAAAGTAGCAATTGGTTTGGTAGAGTGATTCCATTACAATATGTGATTCACACAATAAGCACTTCAGGTCTTCATCCTGAAAGCAATTCCATTTTTGTCATTTAGTTCTAATTGCTAGTACTTCAATAAAGACCCATCAGTAGCATATGTTTTTCTCAAAAATCTTTTTATTGATTTATAAAAATAACATAAAATCAACCATCATACATTGTAAATAAAAACTTTTTAGGAGTTGATTAAAGTTATACAACTTGTAATAACAGATTGCAACTCTTTAGGGTGAGAAAAATAACATACAACAATATATACAATATATACAATAGGTAACCAAGAAACAAATGAGAGGAAGAAAAAAAAAATTAAATTATAGACATAAGTAAAAATAACTTATGAGAGTAAAAAGATTATACTTATGAACCCAGACAAGAAAAACTTTAGACGCTATTAATTATTAATAATACAAAGGACCTTCTCCAAAACTTTGTTTTTTAAAGCCATTCTTTTAGGACTCTTTATCATAGTTTTCTGAGCAGCAATATATGTGTAAGCCATTTTTCTAAAAGTATCCCAATTTAATTTATTTGGGTAATGTAAAGTTTTAAAAGAGAACAAATAAATATAAACACATTAGTATCCACTTTAGAAAAATGAACTATAGGTATGTGAAGTATAGCAGTTTCCCAAGACAAAGTGGATTTATGATAACCCATTTTCTGTAATCTTACTTTCAAAGAAGTCCAAAGTTTATGGGAGAAATGGCAGAACCAAAGAATATGCAAAAGGTAGGCATGAGGGAAGGAACAACATGGGCAAGAAGGAGATTTACTAGTATCAAATTTATTCAGTTTGGAAGGAGTATAATAAGCATTATTATTAATCATCAATTGTGTATAGAACATTTTCTTGAAGGGGGTATCCCAAAGTATTTCTAATGGCCAAGAGTTTTTGCTTCTCAGTTATTTGAGAATTATGATTCCCCCAGACATCTGAGAAAAGGCAGCACGACTCTTGTATTAATTTATTTAACAAGTTATATGAATTTGACAACATTTTCACAGGTGATGATATTGTTCTAATTATCGTGTCTAAATTATTAAGATCTTGCTCTTTTGGTTTTGTGAGAATATCTCTAACCATAATCACCTCCCTTAATTGACGTAAGATTGTAGTATACTTACAATTAACTTTCAATGTATTACGTACGTTCACCAGGGTCAAGTTTTTATACTTCAAGAGATCCCATACATTCATATTTTTTATAAGGGGATATTTTGTTAAATTGAATGGTGAATTATCCAACTTTATGTTAGGATTTAAGTGAAGTGGTTGGAGTAAATGGAAAATATTATCAGATTGATAAGTTTTAATAACTCCTGAAAGGCTTTGATCTTTTGTTTAAGGAAATTTGAGATTTTTAAAGTGTTGAGAATATCTATAGACAAGAATGGAATAGCCGCAGGATTTATGTTTTTAGATAAAATATACTGATACCATAACTTAACCCAAGTTGGAGAGTAAATGTGATGAATGTTATTCATTTTAGAAATGGACCATAACTTGTTTGACGAAACAATTAAGTAATAAAGATAGAAATTTGGTAATCCCAGACCACCCTTATCTTTAAGAATTGCTAATCTAGAATAAGAAATCCTAACAGTTTTAGGGAACCACAAAAATTTAGCTAGTTCTTTATTAACTTTGTCAAAGAAGGATTTGGGAATTATCTGATCTGAAGAATTAAATTGATATAAAAATTTGGGAAGAATATTCATTTTAATTATTGCGGCTTTGGATAGAAGTGATAAATTAAGACATTCCCATCTACGCATATCCGACATTATTGATAACCATAGTTTATTTAAGTTATTTTGAAATGAAGAATGATTATTATGTTCCATATTAACACCCAAATATTTAACCCCAAAAGTAATTTGAAACTGGGAATCCGAAAGTAAGTAAGATTTATGTGCCATATGATTTAAGGGAAGAATATGTGTCTTCTGAGGATTTATGAGATAATTCAAAGCAAGAGAAAACTGTTCTATTGAGTTAATTATTTTATTAAGATCTGTGATAGGAGTTTGGAAGTATATGACTAGATCATCAGCAAAAGCAGAGAAAAATAATTTAGTATTGAAAATCCTGGGAATCCTATGAAATGTGTTTTGTGATATGTATAAAAGTAATGGTCCTAAATATAGATTAAAGAGAAAAGGAGACAAAGGGCAACCCTGTCTTGTACCTCTAATAATCTTTATAGAGGATGATGTGGAACCATTAATGTGAAGTCTAGTAAAGGTTTCTTTATATAGGGTTTTGATTAAATTTATAAAAGAGATGGGAAAATTGAAACAGGACAAGGCTTGAAAAAGAAAATCCCAACACACTCTGTCAAAAGCATTCGAAGCATCAAGGATCAATGCATACATTGGGTTATTATCACCTTTTGTAAGATGGATACTAGATTCCAAAGTCAGAGTGTTGTCCCATACATGTCTGTGAGACATAAACCCTGTTTGGTCCGGGGATATTATTGAAGGTAAAACCTGCTTCAATCTGTTGGCAAGAATAGATGATAAAATCTTGATGTCTAAATTGATTAATGAAATGGGTCTATAATTACAAGGGTCTGTTTTATCTTTATTATTTTTCAAAATTAGTATAGTTTTTGAAGTGTTCCAATGAAGATCCGCTATATCATTTAATATTCAAATATAGCTCAATGTACAGAGAATAATTTAGCACAAAACAGATTTATAGAGCAATGTCTGTACACTCTGAAGCAGTCATGTCTAATCTGTATGTCAAGAAAGAAAAGAAATGTGCAGCAATCTGTCTAGAAAGTGATAAACATCCACAAACCATTATGGCTATTGTAATTCCTACACGGATGTATATAAATGCAGTAATCAGAATTTCCAGAATCTGATGGAGTCTGCAAAATTTCTAATAAAAATGTTAATTAATGTAAAGAGTAATCACAGCTACTTCACCATGGCTCACAGTAGCTAACAGTGGACACGTGGGGGGGGCACAAATAATGCACAACTCAAAGAAATAGGATGATAAAAAAGCAAATGTGGGTTGAGGGTGAAGAAGTGGAATGTACAAGAGGTATGTTGAAATAGGAATATCTGAGGAACAGTCAGAGGGGCCTGAGTATTTTATTTTATTTATTATTTATTTATTATTATTATTATTATTATTATTATTATTATTATTATTATTATTATTTTGTGGGAATAAGCCCCCATTTTTTCCTTTGGAGAATAGAAGGAATAAAAAAGAGAGGGATAGAGGAGCAGGTCAAAACAGCAGATATAAACATAAAACAAATATCACAATACATGACATGCAAAGGTTGAAAATAAATGTAAAGGAAAACTAAGCTACACAGACAGCACACATTCAGACTCTACTACATGTTTGAAGGAAAATGAACAAACAGGGTAGGGATACATACCAGTCAAGGTGCAGTGCAAAACTACAAATGTACCTCTCTCTGAACAACTCAGTGCTGAGATGTTGCAAATTCTGTGATAGTAATACCTGAATATGTATGAACGATGGTAGGTGTATTTTGTAGAAAAATAAATAGGGATTGTAGTACACAATGGATATTGAACCCAATCATTGAGTAGTCTGGCAGCAGTACAAGTGTTAGCCAAGCAACAGCATGGATGAGCAAATCTAACCCAGGAAATGCAGGAGAAGACAAGCAGAGGATAGACTAGAACCTTCAGCCCTGCATGTAAAAAGCAAACAACCAAGCCCAATGCCAAAGAGTAGTACCATAACAAAGCAAGAATGTGGCTGTGTAATTTCAGGTATACAAAGTAAATGTGTGACATGCAGTGGATTAACACAGCCCAATCAGATAGAAATGTCAGACACATACATGCACCGATGACGTGGAATACTATGAAAATAGTAAGACATGTATGAGTAATGATATAAAAGAAATGCCATCTTTTGCATACGAAGGGAGAAAACCAATTCCTGGGTAATGCTCAACACAAAAGTAGAACAGGAGCAATGATGGAGTCCAAGCAATTGCCAGCACCATACATTCATCTGCCTTTGCTTTTGTATGAATCCCATCATGTTGATACAAGTTACTATTGTAAATGTGCAGTGCAACTATATCACAATGCTGATAATATATAGGAAAGTAAATGTATACCATGTATATATGCAACATGTAGGCCAAAGCCCACACCAGTGAGAAAATGCAACAGAAAGTAAGTATGCAATAAAGCAAGGAAACTTTATCTAAGGGGACACAATACACATGCATCTGTTCAGCATATAGGCTGGTGTAGAAGTCCAACAAAGCTCCACTGAAGCAAATGGTAAACATATGTCACATGGGCAAACTGCCTTGCTGATGGCTATAAACATCTGCGTACAAATGACACAAACAGAGTAATGAGCAACTATTAAACAGCAAGATGGATAGGTACACAAAATAATTGTCATTATGACATACACACATATATATATATATATATATATATATATATATATATATATATATATATATATATATAGAAACTGTCATGGAAACATAACACAGCAGGCAAAACAAACCCCCTTTTTGATATAAAGAGCACCATCCATCTGCAGGATTGATCAAAGGACAGTCTTGTGAGCAATGGTGCAGAACAGGAAATGGAATAAGTGCATGTACACAGTTCCAAATTACATGAGTGTCTGTATGTCAATCATAATATGTGCATACACAAGTACATCTTTGTAAATCATTGCATATATACTAGAATTGCAAACACATGGACACATATTCATATCGGTTTATGCAAGTCCTAATATAAGCTATTCTTAAAAAGACCAGCTATTGACATATGCAAGGTAAGGACAAACAAGACATTTAGGAATGATGTTAGTTAAATATCACCTCTAACAGGCCAGTGAATGTCTATGCAGTATATGAAGGACACCTGCTCATATATGCCCATCACAGTAATTTGATATAACAAGGCAAAATATTTGCCACTACATGCCACACACAAAACCATTGTGCCAGTGTGATGCAACAATGGTACAGAAATCACATAACTAAGGACCTATCATGTTTTTGAACAGATGCAAGAGAGCAATAACCAATAGAGAAATGAGTGCAATGCATACACAAGGATAACACAGAAAATACACAGAATGGGCATACTTCACTGTGGTATGTGTGAAGTATGTGTGTATATTGTAGCTTTCAACAGTTGTATCTTTCACATACAGGGCCAAAGTTTGCTGGATATTACAATATCATTCTGCATTGCATACATAGGAGTACACATATATACACACACACACACACACACACACACACACACACACACACACACACACACACACACGTAAAGAGTAGCACCCCTGCCCATATGGAGTAGTGTATGTGATAAGTACAGCATATCATGTACATCTAATTGATTACCTCATGTATAATGCAGTAATGTAGGTCCTACTGTAGCAGCAACTCAACACCATATATAACATGATATGTGCAGCATACAGTAGGATGTACATCAGAAAAGCATGAAAGGCAATATGCTCTGACTGCACAATTGTGCTTATACACTACATATTTGGATATGCCAAATACCATGGTGGCAGAATTACATAAATGGATCACACAGACAATACCCTGATGGGGCCAAACATCATGAATGATTTCTCTAACAATCTCCCAGGAGTCACTCATGGATCACATCATGTCCTGGAAGAAGTGCTCCATCAGGTTCTTCATCTGTGTCCAGAAGACATCTGCCATAATCTCCTGGATCTAGTCCCAAAAATAAAATCCCTGTCATATGGTATAAATCTTGTACAGTGAGCAGGAGGAATGATAGCATGTACAAGTCCCAGTCTGCCATCATCATTGACCCAGCCATGGTCATCATCCTTGTCCTTGGAGTCTGAGTTGCCTGGTAGTGGTTTGGTATGTCATCATCTTCTGTATCTGATAAGAGAGCCACCACACCATGGGTCCCATGGTCTGTCAAGGTTAAAAACACAGTAAGAAAAAGTACATACATAATGCTTATTCTCCAAAACTTATGAGTACATAACATGTGATATACAAACTGACACAGTCTACATGTTGTAACTTTCCTGTATGTCATATTAAAGTACTGAATTGCACTGTGCAACTGTAACACTGTATTATATGAAAGGCATGAGTTCAATCTATAACAATGTACAAAATGGTGTGTAACATAACATCACAGTCAAGTGTAAAACAGGTCTGTCATAAAACACAATCAGATGTGTACCTAAATAATGCTATTGACATATTTTGGCATGCCATTAACATGATCAAAATATGTGACAGGACATGTGACATGTTTGCTCAAGTTACATCAGAATATAGTACATTTAAAACTTAATTGTCAGACAATATGGCCCATGAGGTGTATTTATACTTTTACAGCAAAAATAGTGAGGATAGGAGGTGTATGGTCATGATCACGCAACATTCCCAATGTCCTATTATCCATATGCCTTGATGATACAAATAGAAAGCCATGTGTGAGCCATTATGTGCATCAAACAGTGTCATTATGTTTCTCCGGTGCATTACAAGGCATGCAATACACATTTTATCAGAGGCAATGCTGTTATTTAACAATTATGTATATATTAGCCATCAGTATGCATGCAAAAGACATGTGCACAGCCAAGAGACATATATACCATGACAAGGATGTTTTGATACCATGGCATACAATGCTGACATGCTTCTCCAGTCCAAACACTTACTACACTATAAGCTTACACTGGCACTGACAACATGCCATTTAAAACAGACCTCGGGTAAAACACTATTAACATACAGACCTTACAACAATGTCAAACACAGACAAAAAAAAAAACGTACTCCCATCGGCCACTTATTAGTATGCGTGTCTCACACATTTATGTCATATTTCCATCGTATATCCTGTCTATGTTCAAGTAATATATCAGGCTGACATCCCCTGAATAACATATGTTTATTCTAAATATATAGTAAGAAGAGCAAGAAATGGTAAACTTAAAATATATCTGATAAATGAGATGAGCAATGTGACATAGTTAATGACTGACGTCACAACATCATAGATTGCAATGCAATACAAAACCTTATGGCTGCATGTGACATCTACAATTTTAGGGTATCACACACACGCACACACACACACACACACACACACACACACACACACACACACACACACACACACACACACACACAAAATGCTGTTCATCAACTATTGCATCACTGTCACTACCTACATTTGCATTGCGTTTATCTATGTACCTGTGCAATTAAAACATTGTAATGATGATCATGTATATAACATATACCAATCAGGCATAACAGAAAAACAGGAGTCACTTTGGACACAACAGTTATAGAAAATATTATGCAATTTTGTGCTAAAAACAACACAGGGTGATGCACAGAAGTGCAAAACATGAGGAACTCAAGTGCATGCTAGAAATTGTCTGCCAACAGTATCTAGAATGTTGAGACATCCCTCCAATAATAGACTAGGCAGACTATGCACAGCACAGCATAACAGTCAAATGAGCAACACCAGTCAGGGCTGGGCTTATGCTAATTGGACCCATTTGGCCCAACAGGGTCCCACTACCTCAGGGGGCTTTGCACTAAACTATTACATGACCTGGAGATTTGCATGAGAAGCACTGCAGCAAACTGCAAGGTGTTTCTTAATGTTAGTCTTGCTCCTATAATAGTTACAGGTCTCACTGGTGGAGCAGACGTGTCCTGTCATGCAATGCACTAGTGGCTAGCCTGGCTTTATTAATAACCACAGTTTAACATGAATTGTGTGACTCACACAGTTAGCTTCCCACACTCCCACAGTAGTCAGTTACTGTTGCTGAATGCTGAACAGGGTTTTCAGCTTAAAACTGGTTTCATTACCCATATGATTTTATGGAGCACTCCAGTTACTGTCCAGGAAGATAATAACACATGCTTAATTAGAAGATTGATAAAGAGATACCATGTTTCTTGTTGACATAGGGTTTATAATTGATTGATAATGAATGTTGTTACAAGAGATAACTATAGAATAATTAGCCTGGCAACATGAAAACCAATACTAGCAAACACAAAAAAGATATTATGTGAGGTAGTTCATTAAGCATGAGGTGTGTGTACTGAATGCTGGGAGACAAATCTGGAAAGAGACAAATGATTCAATTTGCTGAAAATGGAAAAATATTAACAGAAGCATAAATGTAACGCAGGGATATGGCAGTATTAAAGTCACATACACATTAGGAGTAAACTGCGGTGGTGGTGCTAAAGTAGCATTGTCGCCTCACAGTATGACGTTGTCCTGTTCGATTCTCAGCTAAAGTGTCTTCTGTGTGGAGACATGCGTGAATGGGTGTACCTTCGTTGAAGTTTGTGCGTCAGAGCTGGCAACTCGGTACGTAAAAATCTACTGCCAATCATTAGAGGACCGGAGTTCCGCTGTGGCAACCCCTAACCAGGAAAAGCCGAAAGATACAACAACAACAAATTAGAAGTAAAGCAGAAATGTAAAGCTAGAAGATGGACAGACTGGACAGAGAAGTAGTTTTTGGGGGTATTATAGAAAGCTGAACAAAACGTGGGGTTTTGCCTGCTCACCTTACATTCACATGAGTTTCCTTGAAGCATCCTGATTTCTTCCCATCAGCTAGAACATGATGCTGAGTGACTAATATCCTTAGTTAGTAAGTGCGCTGTAGGGTAGCTATTCTGTTTTTAAGGAGAAGCCTAATATTATTTCTCTTATTACTGCTGTGCATTCTAAGAAATACAACTGTTTTATGTGGTTTTGCAGAAATAGACTGACCTACAGAAGGCGTTAGATCTGGGGCATAATCCATGAGTCCAAAAACATACTTCTGTTTTAACATGTCTTATGGTAAAATATAAGCCAATAAATGCACACTGGTTTATTTTTAATACATACTAAGAGGATATATTTTTAAAACTTAATTTGAAATAATCAAGTCAGCAAGTATTGGGGTGTTAGATTGGACTGGCCAGTTGAAGGAAATAACAAAAATAGCCCCTGCAATTGTAAAAGACATCTCTATTACCAGATTTACAAACAGCTATAACAGTACAAACAAATAATATGTAAAAACAGTTCACATAAAAGCACTATGGCAGTTACACACAGATTTCTATCATTTAGGTTGTGACTACAAGAATTAAAAAACATGAACCGCAGAACTGCAGTTATAAAATGTACTCTGCTTACAACTCAAAGGACAACACATAATTAAATCTATACTGTTATTAAAAAAAATCAATGACTACTGCACTTACCTTGCAGATGCATTGTGTGTAGACTAGCATTAACATTAACATGCCTGAAGCTACAATTCAAACTGTTTTTTAACTTTGAGTCTTTCTGTGGAAATAAATGTTGACACTTGTAATACATACCTCTCTCCCCCTACTGCTCATCCAGCCTGTGTATATGCCCAATGCACAGAGCTCAGTTACAAGCATGGTCTTCACCATCTGCAAAAAGGAAAAAAAGGATTTATTACTGCCACGGAAGGGTAGTATCAGGTTAATATACGATGTTCGCTATGTACAACAAAATTGTGAGCATTACATGTCAGGTAGCCTTGACATGAAATGGAGTTTCACATTTTGTGCATTGAGTTATTGTCTCATTCTCAATACTTCACATGTAATGAGGAGTACCAAGTACAAACTGACAGCTAGCTGCCTAGCTAATCCATCTTGGCTGTGATTGCATAGATTGATGGAAGTTAAAAACTCAACTGTATGACAATGCAGGGAAGAATTAAACACATGAAATTCTGCTTCTACATTATAGGATAAGTAAAAGAAAAGTACAACTTCCACCATGTGCTGTGCGTTTGTGCCAGCAAGCATGCAATCTTGAGTGCAATAACAAACAGCTATAACACTTCATACTTTGTAATAAAACATGAGGCTGTATTTGACAGCCATAACTATACATTAAAGAAATTACTGTTCATCACAGGTATTTAATACTTTAATATATCAACATATAAGTTAGAAGGGCAGTCAGTTTTAAAAAAGAATGGATTATAATAATATTAATTACTTATTAATTAATATAATATAATATAATATAATATAATATAATATAATATAATATACTACTAACTCACAACAAGAACTTAACACTCTTCCTTTATATTATTATTACCATACACCTACACTTATCCTTCCTAATAACATCATTACACAATCCACCAACATATCCTTCACTTAGCACACACATCCCCACACAACTCTAGTTCAAGTATGTCTTTACTTAATCTGCTAACTTAAATAACCCTTATCTTTCTGGTGTAAGCTACATCCTACTACCTCACTAATCCCAAAACACCTCCTCACCATCCCACTACTACCTCTATCATTACTCCTAATATTCGTGCTAACATCTACATTCATCCCTCCATATTTCATATTCCTCAATTTCACCTAAGAACAACTCACCCACTTCCATACCAGCACTCACACAATAAAATACCACATTCATATTACTAACCTATCCCATGCAGTACTACAACTTGTATACAAAATACCCCTTTGTGGTGATGTACACCCAAACCCTGGTCCCAACACTACACTTAAGCACCTAACAGCTCAAATCCTAACCCACCACAATGCACATCTTCTCAGAAAACCCTCTGATCTACTCATACACAATATTAACATCAGAAGCACAATGAACAAAATCTCCAACCTACATGCACACCTCTCCCACTTCTCTCCCGATATTGTAGTTATTACTGAAACATGCCTAAAACCAGAAGTGACTAACAATGAATTAATTCCTCCTGGCTACAACATTCTGCATAAAGATTGAACTGAAAGAAAAGGTGGAAGCATTGCTATCTTATTTAAGAAACTGTTAAAAATAGAAATAATTAGCCCTCCATTACCCACTTTAAAAATAGCCAAAATATTACTCACTAAACTATACCTAAACAACAAAAAACTATTAACCTAATTGGCTGCTACCTTCCACCAGGTAATAATTCTGACATAGTAGAAAATCTGCTCAGCTGGGCATCTATGTCACTAGCACAAGAGACCATATTACTAGGAGATTTTAATATTGACTGGCTAACTTGCAACTTCTCTAAATCTACTAACTACTTAAACCTCTGTGGGTTCTCTCAGCTTATCCAACACCCAACCAGAATCGATAAAACCACAAAAAGGGAATCAATACTCGATTGGATCTTGTCAAACAGGCCAAACAACATTAGTAAAACAGGCTGTCTCCCTGACATCCTTGGTGACCACTTCCCAACCTATCTAATCAGAAGTCAAACCCATATAGTAAAATCTACCATCTGCCAACAAATAAGAAGTAAAAAGTACTTCAACCCCAAGAGTTTTACTCCTGCTCTGTCAAGTTGTAACTGGCACCCATTAAGAACAATTAACTTGGACGATGCTGTATCATACTTTAACTCAACTTTCCTCTCAATACTAGAGCACCACGCACCACCCAAAACCATTCGACTCAAATCTAACTATGCCCCCTGGTTATCCAAAGAGACTAGAGCACTGCTATATAACAGGGACAACGCTTGGGAAAAATGGAAAAAGACAGATACCAATACTGACAAACAAAAATATCTCAAGCTCAGGAATAAAGCTAAGAAACTAATCAAGACTGATGAAACAAACTATTACCACAGCACTCAAAACAGATATCAGAACAATTATAAAAAATTTTGGACAGACATAAACAATGTACTCCATCCAGGTAAAGCTAGCACACCTGCTCCTGTTAATTCAAACAACTCAACAAACATAGCAACCCTGTTCAACAAATTCTTCAAATACTCCATTCTAACCCTAACTAATGCATATACACCCCCAACTACCATCAAACTGTCCATCCTCAATACCACTGACCTGGGCTTCTCACTGCAACCTGTTCCAGTCTCCACTATTAAAAACCTACAGCTCTCTCTGTAGACAATCTGCCAGCTGAATTCTTAAAGATTGCTGCTAATGCTATTGCATATCCCATAATAATCCTCATTAATCACTCTATAACTGAAAGCTTAGTTCCTCACCTATGGAAAATTGTCTATATCACCCCACTTCACAAAGGAGGTTACTCCAAAGAACTAACCAACTATCGACCAATCGCCATACTCTCTCCATTATCCAAAATCCTTGAAAGATGTGTACACACACAGATCTTAACTTTCCTAAACCCTCATAATCTATTAACTAAAAAACAACATGGCTTCAGGCCTTCACACAGCACCACTACAGCTCTTATGTCCTTTACACACACAGTCAACAAACTCAGAAACAATGGTAGCTACGTCTCAGTCATATTCTTAGCCGTCTGCAAGGCCTCTGATATGGTAAACCATGACAAACTCATTGACACGCTTGCAGATTTAAATCTGAGCCCATCTACCACTTCCTGGTTCAAAAATGATCTAACAGGCAGAAAACAGGCAGTAAGATGGCAGCAGGAACTCTCCTCACTTCTAGCAGTCTCACTAAGGGTCCCACAAGGTTCAATCCTTGGGCCACTACTGTTTTCTATCTTTACCAACAAACTACACACAGTCACACTCCATGCCTCCATCATACAATATGCAGATGATTCCACTCTCATCTGTGCCTCTCCCTCCCCGAAACCCTGCACCACCAAACACAATCCTCTTTTCTTGCTGATTAGCATTGGCTCTCAGATTCACAACTAATACTAAACCCCAATAAGACTCATCTTATTATTTTCCCACCCACACATCACTCCTCCTGTACTATTAACTTTAACATTACCTCCAGTAACAACACTATCATATCACCAGTCAGTCACACAAAACTACTAGGGGTTATCATAGACAGCCAAGTGAAGTCTGAAATACATATATCCACCACCACAAAGAAGTGCATAAAAAACTTGCCATGCTATACAGGACCAAACAGTTCCTAAACGACTCCACCTGAGCCACCATTGCATGTACCCACCTTATTTCCACACTTTTATATGCATCACCAGTATTCAGCAATCTCAGAAAATGAGACCTTGTCATTCTTCAAACCTGCTATAATAAAATTGCCAAATTTGCAACAAATATGCCTCATCGAACACATCACTACACTCCATTAACAGCTCTTGATTGTCTGGAACTTCCCAACCTCATTCTTTATAACCAACTTATAATAACCCACAAACGTCTTTACTGCCCTGACAAACTCCCTGCTCTACAAAACCTACTTCACCCAAGTACCAAAGCTAGAATTCTATGATCAAATCAGAAACTCCTACTAGAGGTAACAAAAAACAATAACTCCGCTGGCACTTTCTCTACAGCAACTCTGTTGCTAAGTAGTGGAACAGCCTCCACCCCAATATTACAACTATAACTACCCTCACCCCCTTCAAAAAAGCCATAACATCCCATCTTCAGCATCTTTGGTTATGTTACTGCAATGACCCAGACTAATCTCCTACTAGTACTTTCAGCCTACAATACATATCTCTCTCTATTTCCCACCCCAATACTTCTCCTTCCTTGCTCTACTTCCCAGTATAATTTCTCCTGTTACATCTCTCTACTTCTCTCTCTGTCATCTTCCTTTCCTCTATCCAACTGACTTCATGTACAGCGCACCTACCAATACTATTATTATTTACACCCTTTGAATTATTCTTCTTCTATATGTCTGCAACCTTCCTGCTTACCCTACCTTTAGACCTTACCACCTACTACTCTCTATCAGCCCCTCCACTTTCAGCTCATTATTTCCCTATCTATACCTATCATCTCTCCCCAGAACCCTTCCAATCCAATCTATCATTTATACATACTTCATACTACCAGTTATTTCATAATGTATATATATCCCAAATACTCTGAAGTATTTGATGTCTAAACCCCTTTTTAAGGTATTATTTTTCAACAGCATTATTAGTAGAAAAAGTGTATGGATACTATATATGATTGCATGTAATTTAACTGTATATCAACTGTCTAATCTAATATTTTAAAGTGTACATGGAGCTTTTCTCCCCGGACCTCTGCTGAAAAAGGACGTGTCCACTCAGACTTCCTTGCTTAACAAATATAAAATAAATACATAAATAAATAATGTAATATTGTGACATTCAAAATGTACAGGAAACCTATGTAAGTGTTACCCTGCATTTACACGCACAGTCATATTGACATATGTAAGATGTTCCAGAAACTCTGTGGATAACAGAGATATTTGCAGTTATCCTAGACGTATGCGGTAGAGGCATAAATGTACATCATACATACTGTATTAGATGTGTAAAAAGCTGTACTGCATAACCTACCAAACATGTATACCCCATACATACTGTATTAGAAGTGTAAAAATCTATACTGCATTACCTACCAAACATGTATCTGCCATATCTGTTTTTAAATAGGAAACATGGAACTAGCAAAATATCATTCAAAACACTCTATCCAGTGATTTAAACCCACATATATCCATTAAACATTCACACTGATCTATTGCTTAACATTTTGAGCTAAGAGACAGGACATTTCTTTTTTCTGTTTTAAATTTATATGGAATAGCAATTGAATGTGCATATATCTGCCTTATAACATTAGTACGGGTCAGCATACTGAGTTAAACTGTTATAGTTTTCAAAAATAAACATCAGAATTTACTTTTCAAAGTGGGCAAGACAGTAATGGTATTAGTCTCAACCGCGTGATTAAATAGCACATGTCTACACATACAGTGGTAAACCTACAGCCATAAGACAAAATACAGTTTGCAGATCTACATGTCTTACAATTAAATTTTGTTCAAATCATACAGAAGTACAGTGGGATGTTTCTGGAAACTTTGGGGATAACAGAGACATGCGTAGTCGTTTAAGACATACACATTGTAGGTTTTAATGCATCACATGCATAATAAATGTGTTAAAAGCTGTACTGCATAACTGACCAAACAAATATACATCTCAAAAATCTGTTATGAAATAAGAAATATGGAACTGGCAAAATACACACTGAGCTTCAACCCCACACATATTAAGCTTAAGGTTTTGAGATAATGGACACCACATTTAATCTAATGTTGTAAAACTGTATGGCATAATTATCAAATCCTTAACTGTGTTATAGTTGCATTGTTTTTTGTAGACTCCAACATATTTCAGCCATGCTCACCAGCACTGCTGTTGCATTCATGAAAATGGGTACAACAAACATGGGTATTATAATATTATGATAATATACTTCCTATAATGTTCAACTTAATCATGTGACATGACAAATATGATCAATGCTGTAGGTGGTCACTATAGATCCAGGGAGGCCTGTCAGTGACATTGCTCAGGCACAATCATCTGTGCATCTAACAGATTCTAAAAGAGGGCGAGGAATGCCACTGGAGGTGGGCCACTCTTGCCTCTCTGTTTGAGATAACAGTGTCCCTGGCATCACAGCCTACACACAGCCTGTACCAGCTCTCTGTCTAATCAGTATCGGTTGATTATTTTCTGATCAGACAGCTGGCTTTAATGCAACCTAGCTTGGCACCTAGCTGTCTGCCTTCTAGGATGCATTAGCTCATCTTCCTCTGTGGTTTCCAGTAGTCCAGTCTGCTGCAATTCATTAAATGCTGGTTGCATTTTTTAAAGTAAATTTGTAGATTCCACAGGCTTCCATAATAATCAGATTACTATCATGGCATATAAATGCATCACATATGGCCTCCACTGAGTGATTTTATAACGTTGTTAGCAAAGCATATTGTTGCATTTAGGGTGTGTTGGGCACACATGCTGTGTTTTGAAATCTGACAGATGAGTACAGAGTCTGTAACTATCCTGCACTGAAAAGATGATTACTTAGTCTTGTTTTATGAAATAACCTCTGCTGCTGGTGCACTGACGTGTTCCTTTGGTGTGCTGTGCTGTCTGCAACTTTCCTTTGGAATCTATTCCTACATTTCAATCATTTGTAATACAGAGAGAGTTTTAGTTGTCCTTATTTTGAAAACACTGCTTGTGTGGCAGCACAAGGCATGTAATAGTTTCAAAAGATGTTGGAGGTTAGAGGTGTACTTTCCTTCCGTCTCTCATTTCTTCATCAGTGTGAAGAGTGTTAATCCCCATGACTGCTATCAAGGTGGAAACACAAGGTTAGCTTTCTTTTTAACTGAGAGGTTGCTATTTAAAAAAACAAAGTTAAAGGCAGCCTAATTCCACCATATTTTACCTTACCTTTGCAATGTATGTTGTATTAATATGCTTATTAGCTTATTTTGAATGGCACTGATAGGGTAAAATAACACAAAATGGAATAAAATATATTTCTCAATATTTAAAGGTGTTCAGAGTTTCAATATTTGCTGACTGAAGTACAATTAATGCAATGCAGTTTTACAGTGCCACTTTTCTGAGTTGGGTCCTGTACTTCAATTCCCAAAAGAGGTGCCTTCTTTGTGTAGCCTGAATAACTTAAGTTGCTGTGGGATTTTACTGTAGGGTGTTTTATTTGACATCTGAAAAACAGGCTAATATTTAAATGTGTCAGTCCTCCAAATTAGTGTGTGTGTGTGTGTGTGTGTGTGTGTGTGTGTGTGTGTGTGTGTGTGTGTGTGTGTGTGTGTGCGCGCGTGCGTGCGTCACGTCGTCTTGTGGCGTGTGTGTGTGTGTGCGTGTGTGTGTGTGTGTGTGTGCGTGCATGTGCGTGTGTGCGTGTACGTGCATGGTGTCTGCATCCTTTGATTGACCTCTGCCACATCCAGGCTTAGTTTCATGCCTTATGTCTGTTGGTCGATGGGAAAAGTTGCGACTTCTGAACAGGATAAAAAAGTATGAGAAAATGAATGCAGGAGCAGGACAAAAGCATAGTCTATAAGGATATCAGAGAGCTAATTCCAAACAGAATGGAGTTTGAGCAGTATAAGTATGTATATCCTTTTTATAATGTGCTACATCTAGCCATGGAGTGCAGTACTGGAATTGCTGGCATGTACACAGGCCAATACATGGCCAGATAAGGATATTCCATTCAAATAAGAATTACAGTATATTAAAAACATAATAAGTACATAGTTATACAAGAATTCTGTGTTAATAAAACAGTGGAATGCATCACAGATTATTGTAAATCATAAAAGTTGAAAATGTGAGTTTTAAAGGAATTATTAGAGCATCCCACAGTTGGAGACTTCTGTATCCACTGGCTTAGGAAGTGAAAAGGTGTAGCACATAGGAAAGGAAAAAAGAAGAAAGGCTTGGGCATTCTATGAGCCTCTTGTGAATCTCCATCAGCTTCAAAGTGTAAAAACACAGGGCTCTGTCTAGTTTGTATGAAACCATGAGTTTTTTTCATGAAAGTGAGTCACATGTTATATAGAGCTACAGAGCTAGCTATACTAACATCAGAACTTTGGAAGTTAAGTCATGACTGAATCTGTAGGGTGTATAGTTCCCACAAAATATACATAAAATTATGTCAGTAACAAATATTAGCCTGTAGTCTGGAGACAGAACTTGCTACAATATGTAGATTGTCTTGCCTTAAGTTAGGAAGCCATGGTAAAGCAAGTTACACAAGTCAAACTGTGAATAGAGAAATTCATATGCTGCCAGAAAGATTTCTCAGCTCCATGACATAGAGAGAGGGAGAGAGAAAAAGAGACAGGGACAGAGACAGAGAGAGAGAGAGAGAGAGAGAGAGAGTGAGGGGGGGGGGTGGTCATGTCTTCAGCCCAGATAACCCAACTCTGATTAGTGACCCAGGCAATAGAAGAACATTTGATTGGCGGGAGAATGAGAGAAAATGAGGCTGCACATGTTTCTCAGGTGATATGCTTGGAAGAATCAGGACTGCTTTTACCTATTGGAGAATAGAATTAGGAAACTGGCAAACATCAGCAAGAATTAATGGTGGTGCATGTCACCCATGGAGACAGAACATTCCTCTTTCCATACACCATTGTGTGCCATGGGTACAACAACCTATGAATATGCAGTTGCATGTAAGTCAACACCACTAGAGGGTAGGGATAATCTGTTGCAACAAAACCAGTAACATTTTAACAGAGTCTCACTTGTCTGCTCCACCCTCAAGTGTTGGGGACCAAAGCCTGTATTAAATGGAAGATTATTTCCATCTGGCGAGAAGGATTCCTCTCAGAGATATATATTAAGGTTTGCTCTAGTAACAGAGATCCTGCAGTAGAGGATGGGGCTATCTAACAATATGGATGTTTGATGTCAGTAATGGCTGACCCTACTGTAATAGGGCAAACCATCAAAGTAAAAAGAGTAATCCCATGGTAAAAAATAAATTAATAAATAAACTACCAGAGAGCTAATCTTCAAAGCAGTTATTTGACTTGGACTCTGTTTCTCAGAAGATAGCAGGAAGTTCTGAGCACTGCTGACACCTGATACGGTAACATCAGTCTGTCAGTAAGGACGATTTCAAGACCACACTCTTTACTATGAAAGTAAAGTAATTCATCATGACAGATAATGCAATGGCCAGCCAATTTGAATTCAGCAAAGTGTCATGAATTGCCATGGCTCAAGACTTAGAAGTGCAGAGGATTACCAGCCATCTGTGCATAGATAGACCTCAGGCAATCTGCAAGAGCATTAGTGACTGGCTAATGAAGCATATGCATGAAAAAGTAACAAGAGGTCCCAAACAATACCCAGTTAAACACCAGAAATCAGATAAAAAAGGGTCCAAGAATTAATCCCAGGCACAACCCTCTGGGATAGCCTTGAGAAGCAAAAGACAATCCATTCAAGGACACTACCAGAAAATCCATAGTATGTCAGATGATGCTCCAACAAGCTGTCATTATCCACCATTTTGAAATCTAAATGGAGAACAATGATAATCAGACCAGAATAGTAATACTAATCTCGCTCAACCAAAATGCCCTTTACTACTCTAGTGAGAACAATCTTTATTTTATGTCTTATTTGAAAACCAAAGAAAAAAACAGGAATAGCTGCAATAATTAAGTACTTTTATTAACAATAATACCAGTACTGGCATCAATTAATGTTTACTTCTTCAGACAAATCGATATGTAGACAAAGGCAGGGTATGTAAATAAAACAATTCCCAACCATTATTATTGTTAATGAAGTCCCTTTCATTGCTACAATGTTTCCTGTTTTTTTTCTTTCTTTCTTTTTTTAATTATGTCCAGCAGCATAAACTGTTTAATAGTATTGTCTATTATTTAAAAGACATTTAACATTTAGTTTATTTGACAAACATTTTTATAGTAGGCACACATTTATATGTGCCATATGCTTTTTGTTCATATGTCAAGTGTTATATTTCACATTTTATATTTTTGCCTAATAGAAAATGGTATGTATTAATTAATAATTAGATGAATGGACATTTAACTGGTTTATTGATTAATCAAATTTTGTATTTAAACCTGACTAATTGATTTACTGGTCAGTTCTGAAGAAGTTTGTTGTGATTAAAACGAAAGAAAGTGCTTAACTTTTTATCTGTGTGGACCATCATCATTTTGTCTTTTTTCACGTTTTTTCTGAAGTTTACTCTGCTGAATCTTAGTTAGAGCGATTAAAAATAAGATAATCATAGATTCGATGATGTTAGATGATTTAATGGATATATGAAAAGAAATCAAAATATGGTTCTAACATGGCACATGCTGACTACATGAGCAAAGAGATGGACTCCATATTACAAAAAGCAAACAATCATCACTGTATGACTGTAGTGTAGCCCATGCAGCAACAGTATGAGAATATTAATGAAAATAGAAGCATTTCACTTACATTTCATGTTCACCTCCCTTTTCTCTTACTCTGTAGGATATGTGGTAAAGCATGCCTGTGGTACTACACATCACAGACACATGCATGAATACTCAAAATATAGAAAGCCATGCAATTAGCATAACATATAGAATACCAGTATGAGACAGAAAAATATTATTTTATTTTATGAAAACGGTCCAGAGGTTGTACCCATATTTTTTTGCCAATGTGGTACTGAACCATTTAGCAGGCACCTGTGCAAACAATGCATGGCTAGGGCTAGTATCTACTTTGTTACTCTAGTATGACACATGCATCATTCTGGGGACAGTAGATGATGAGGGTTTTGGTCTGTAGTTTGAACTTACATATCTTTATTTTGCTCCAGTATGCCATTCAAACAATACAGTGTGACTCTGTGGACAAATATGGGCTGGGAGTTGGTATCACAGTTTCTTCCAGCAAGATACAAACAGGTACTTCAGTAACAGAGCTATCAGTTTATTGCACATTGCTATTTCAAGCATAGTGCCACATATATTGTGCAGTGGAACTGTGCTAGCCTTTAATATATATGTAATGCTATGAACTATGACTGAAGTGCCCTCAAGTGAGGCACATACGTCACACAATGTTATGATGTGCAATTGATTTTGATAAAGAGGTATACAATGCACATCACAACATGCCATGATATAGATGTAGACACTGCTGACCTATATTTCATTATCACAGCACAGTTGAACTAAATAGTATCCTGAGACGCTTGACTGCACAGGGAGGTCTAAACCTGGAAGCCGTTTAGTAGCATATTTTCCATACCAGACAGTACCATACACAACCTGAGAAAAATAATATGAAAGCTAGTGGACATCTACTATCCAACATTGTTGTCCCTTGAGTAAAACATCCTAGAGTTCTATGCATGCGCACTTGCATGGATACAATATATTACTATAGTCAGTCTTTCAAAGATAAGATGCAGCAGCCATCTTTGTCAAAATAACAACACAATATGATGCATGCAGATAATATACGGAATTGTTTTAGTTGTAAAAAAAATGAAAACAAAGTGCTTGAGAATTTTAAAGTCAACTGACCTTTTCTCATGTCATTGACCATTTTAAGGCTCAGGTTGGCCCTCAGTAAAACATGTGTGTGTCTAATGTTTCTAATATGTTTTCTGAAACTCCTGATGCTACATATAACCATCCATACAATTATGTCATTTTGTGAGCTGGAATAATTTGGCCATTTAGTGTCAGAAAAGCTTTGCTATCTAATAGTTCAATTTGTTTTCTTTAATAGATTGAATAAAGTGTTTGTAATTAGAAGTGTGTAGATGAGGCTGGTACAAAATGAACATTAATGTATCATTACACAAGTCTGCAAGCTCCACTGACTGGGAACATACATCTTAACCTCTTAGCGGAATAATTCTGAATAAAACCAAAAATAATGGGTGACAAATGCCCAAAATCAGGGACAGAATTTACATATTGTTCTAATAAATGTATAAACGTGCTAGAATAAAAGGATTAGCATTAGCTTACATTTTATGAAGGATATGAAGTCTGATTTTCAAATTTCTGTCATTATTAAGCGATGTCACAACTCAAGGATTTGTCATAAAGCAGCAAATGTTATGATGAAAAGACCAAACATATGAAGCAAAACTCTCGACATTTAACAATATTCTGGACAGTTGAGAGATATGTGGCATGATGTAAAACTGTGTCCTATAAAGTCCTTCGAAAATACTCTCATGCATAATGCAATTTATCATTTCTGACATTTGCTCTGCAACCATGAAGAAAATATGGTATTTTTTCTGTAAACTGAAAGCAGGCTCTGTACCTTACAAGGCTGAGGATCTGCAAATGTCATAAGTATACCAAAAAAGAACTGATCAGACAGTGGGCTAGGCAATGAATCAAATGCATATTTGGAGTATTAGGCCAGAAGGTACATAAATCCTTTTTTATTCTACTGTGTATACTTAGTGTGAAAGACTGATGTGTAAAAAGTACTTTAAGAGATATGTGTAGTGCCCTCATGTCATTGAGATTCACACTTTGAGTCATTCTGCAAATATATTTAGACAGCCCAGACATCTGGCGTAGTTTTATCTGGCGTCTTCTCGTGATGTAAGACAATTAATGTCCCAGCCTGGATAAGAGTATTTGAAAAACTGCTTAACTGATTGCACATATGTCTGCCTGGCTGAATGCCCATACCTGGATCAAAGTATTATTCACTGATTATGGTTTGAGTTTCTCAGTAAATGACTTCCACTGCAGGCAGATATCCTGCTGAAGACCAAAAGGTATCAGAGAAATGAAAGATAGAAGCAAGCATGAAGTCTATAGGGGATGACAGCTACTCATCCTTTAAAAGATTTATGTGAGGAAGATGTCTGTACTTGAAAAATTTCTTGAATATTTCTCAAAGATCCTTTATGGACAGGTGAAGTTCCAGAATGTTAAGGCTCTTATGAGAAGTTGTATACCATTGTTAACCATCTGGATGTCTTCACTTGTTTACAGTCACTGAATATATGTACTCATACATACTGGTAATCAGAAGAAGGAAGTAATAAATCATACATAATAATAATGTGTCTTGAGGGGCAGAAATAAAACACACCATCAGACAAATTAAGAATACTGAAAATGAGTATAAAGAAACATTTAAAACATTTAAAAAGGACAGAATGACTAAAGGGCGATACAAACCAGAACACGTTGAACACAGTGATACTAGGCTCAAGGATGACCAGGACAATCACATATTATATAGTTCAACTTTTATTCTGAATGAAGCATAGCTTTAAAATAGTACTCAGAGTACTTTTTTTCTATTAGGCAAAGGGGTTTCCATTTGTCTTCACTGTAGTATCATGAGCTCCCCAAAAGACCTTAAACAGTGGAAAACAGTGAACGTCAAACATTGCTTTTCTCCTTTAAAATTGTATTTTACACACACACACACACACACACACACACACACACACACACACACACACACACACACACACACATATATATATATATATATATAAATACACACACACACACGTGTGTGTCTCCATACAACTATAACACAAGCAGAGCCAACATACGTAGACACTGCTGACCTATATGCATCAATGCATTCTCCATAAATCTTTATCAATAAATCTGTACAGTCAGTGTTATAATTCACATGTAGTTTACACATGAACTCTGTTACATTCCCTCTTTAAATATTCAGAAAATAGACTGCCTCTTTAATTACCACAAAGCACTTAGTTGCCAGGTATAAGACTTTTCAGAATCCCTAGCTAGTATCCTTTTCAATTTTTTCTCTCTATGCTAGGATTTGAATGTAATAGATTAGAGTCAGATCAGGTAAGGGGGTCCTAATAGAAAGAAATAGACTGTTCTTAAGAACTT
The DNA here is from genome assembly GCF_019279795.1 of Protopterus annectens. Classification (NCBI taxonomy): domain Eukaryota; kingdom Metazoa; phylum Chordata; order Ceratodontiformes; family Protopteridae; genus Protopterus; species Protopterus annectens. Next base: position 615,168,632 of record NC_056735.1, on the reverse strand, counting down.
GGCATTGACACCACCCATGTTATGCTACTACTAAATTATTTTTGAAATCTGTGATGGTGAAATTTGAAGTCATAATTTGGTTAAAATTAGCTATAAAAATAATTTCACCGGAAATGAGAGAATGGCTTTCAATAGTATCAGTCAAAATTATAAAATTATAATCAAGACGGTAGACAACGAGGAAAGGTAGCTAGTTATTTTGGATACTGAATATTATTATGGTGCCATGACTACTACGATGTTAATGAGGAGGTGGTATGTACATGTAGCTTGAGGAACTTTCTACCATCACCAAGAATCATACCACAAAATTTGAACAATGGGCTTGGCTTCTTGTGTCAGTCAAATGAGGTATAATATATAGCAGTCTGGGTAGAGCTGCTTTGACAAGGTTGGCTGCACCTCTCCCTCCAAGGCTTGTATATTAGTCAAATCTTTTTAAGGCTATATCAGTTATTTAAATTCTCCAACATAACTAGACAGAATCCATATAACTTCAGAGTATTGCATAACCAAATATGCCACTCCCTACAAGCAGTCCTGTCCCTTGAGAACACTGATATATGCATCAACAGAAAGACCTGTTTCAAGGTCATTGAACGCACTCCATCATGCAAAAGTTCAGTTACTAACACATGTTTAGGCCAACCACATCAAACGAAGACATGAAAGGTATTGGTGCCTCCAAATACTTAAAAAAAAAACACTTCATCTTCAGACTCGTCAGACTAGTTAATAACCTGGAAAACCTCCACATCCATCTTACTATTAACAACCCCACTTATCACATTATCACTAATAAAAGGATTCCCTCTAGATCCCCCTCAGCCCATACCTCCAACCTAACCAGCATGGAGTCCCTCAACACTAGTCTCCAATGAGACTTCAAATACCCCTCTATAAACTGGGAGACATACATCCTAAAACATGCATGACTTGAGTTTTTGGGATTTCATCAATGCAAACTCTCTGGATCAGTTAGTCCACACTACTAAAAAGGGTAATAAAATCCTGGAATTGTTAATTCCAAATATATGGAGCTTGGCTACCCACCAGTTGTATCTTCTGTGTTCATATCAGACCACAAGACAATCACATTCACCATAAGACTGAAACCTGAAGCATCTTTTAACTTCTCTGCAAAGGCTAATTGACTAAAACTGTGTGATGACCTATGTAAATTCACAAGCCCTTTTCATCTTGATGACCTCACTGCTTATTCAGAATACTTCACTGCCACATTCTATGGATACATAAATAGTTGTGTAGATGCATCTTTCCCTATCATAAATAAATACCATGCCAAATTCAAAAATAAACCCCTGTGGTGAAACAGATATAGTAAGTAGGCTGTATAATAAAAGAATAAAAATCATTGCACACAAAACAAAAACTCTCAAGATGCAAAAATGCACCTGCTAAACTAAACAAGTAATATCTGAGCTTGATCAAATCAACCAAAGCCAAATATGAAGGAAACATAGCCACTCGGGTGAGGAAGAACCACACTAAGTTCTTTAATTATGTTAAAAATCTCAGAAACAGTGCCCAACACTGTGCAGAGCTAATAGTACATTATATCATAGAATCAGAACCAGAGAACATAGCCAGACTACCTGTCGACAAATTTATCTCAAACTTCACCCTCATCTCCCTTCCAGTATTCTTAGTTCACATACCCACGCATACACTCTCACCCTCGGGTATCACAAGACCAAGTTCTCAAGGCACTACCTAATGCCAAGAACACTAAGTCTGTTGGGCCAGATAACATACCAGGCTGCACACTGGTCAACCTGAAACATGACTTATCTGATCCCCTACAGGAAGAACTAAATTTCAGTCTCAAACTAGGCTTTGCGCCGGATGAATGGAGGACAGCAGCAGTCATTCCCTTGCACAAAAGAGAGGCTTCTATTGGATCTGGGTTATTATAGACCCATAAGCCTGACCTATGCTGTCTGTAAGATATGGAAAGGACCATTATAAAATTAATAAATAAGGATACTGGCAACCAACAGGCTCTCAACCAAACACACTTCAGATTCATGAAAGGAAGGTCTTGTGTACTTAACCTGGCCATTTCCTTTGAAAAAGCTACTGAAACAATGGGTAAGGGAGAAACACTGCACACTGTATAACTAGAACTCGCAAAGATATTCAAAATAATCTCACACTTGGGCATTATAGATAAACTCTCCCATCTCATTTTCAACACCGATATAACTTATTGGATATCAAAATGCTCAAAAGTTGAACCCAGAAAGTTAGGGGTGGGTGGCTACACCTCCTCCAAAAGGCTTGTCACTAATGGTTTACCTAGGATGCAGTCTTTGGGTCACTTCTTATTGGGATTTACTGACTGGGGGTCAAAATTAATGTTACAAGTTTGTTGCTGACCACGTATGCAAATGATTGGAAATTTGGTGCCATCATAAACTCCCAGGGGAAACCAAGATCCTCCAAGCAGGTCTGTCCCAAACTAATAGCTGTTGCCAAAATCATGGTCAAAAACTAATTGCCTAGATGTGTATAACTGTGTCCTTCAAGTAGGTATGACTCCCCTTTTAACTATTACAATGACTCTCCACTCATTAAAATTGATCCCTTAGTTACGGATCTAGGAAACTATGTTGACAATGAACTGTCCTTTGATCAAAATGCATCCACTGCTGTAGGGAAGTCCTTTTTCATTGCATAGCTTATATTTAAAGATATTGTTTCCAGATACAGGATGTAATCATTCTACTGTACTTGGTAGTCAGTAATCCAGTCTTTGAGTATAATCCCCTTTTGGTATGTACCTGTCCAGGCACTTGCCTTAACTGTAATGACTATAATCCTTTCTCACTAAAAAAATCAAGGGCCTAAATCATAAAATTATACAGACCATCTCAAAGCTTTGTCCCTCATCTCAGTACCATGAAGGCAGCTAAGAAGTTACCTGCGACTAATGTATAGGACTTCAACAGACCCACATCAGTCAGACCTGTTACACATTTGCAAGTACAGAAGTAGTATCAAAAATACAGACTCAAGGGATCTCACTCTTCCACTCCACAGAAATCAAAGTAATTCTCTTATTCTGTTCAAAAGTAATTTGGATGAATGAATTGGTAATGACAAATTCACGCCAGTTTAGCACCAATGTCTTTCATGAATAGGGGAAACAGGCAAGTGTCTCAACATATGCTTGCTAGGCCCATATCCCTATTATTTGTATGCAAAATATTAGAGATAAAAGCTACCAGTGAAATGTAAGAATGTAAGATCCTCATGGATCAATACCCTATTAAATTAATATAAGCCTATCCTACAAATGGAATTATCGCTAAGTATAACCAACTGCTACAGAACTGCTTTATGGAAAATATACATTCATAAGAGTTGTATGATTGCTTTGTAAATGGTATTACCATATATATGTACATCTATGTCTATAGCTATCTGTCTATCTATCTATCTATCTATCTATCTATCTATCTATCTATCTATCTATCTCACTATTTACTTACTTTGTAAACAATGCTTTGCAAACAACTCCCCACATAGCTTAACCCTATCAGAAACATGGCTAAACCCACATATTTCCAATACTGAGATCCTACCTCCAAATTGCAATGTCAACTGTCAAGATAGACTCAAAAAAAGGGGGAGGTGTGGCTATCCTTTACTCCAAGTAACTCAACCCATACCTCTCCCAGACTTCTACCCTGCTGAGTTACTTATTCTTAATTGCCACTTGAACCCAACAAAAAAAATTGCTATAGCAGCCATATATATTTCACCTGGAAACAACATACCCATCCTTGAAGCTATCCTGTCATGGATCTCACTCTATATACCATATGAGACAATTATCCTTGGAGATGTCAACACTGACTGGAATAAACTATCAACCAGCTCTCCAAATCTCAGCATTAACCTCCATTACCAAAAGAAAATAATTACAACACCCACCCACTTTAATAAAAACAACAAATTCTCCATCCTGGAATGGATACTAATTATCAGTCCAAACCTTTACCACAACCCTGACACTCTACCTGACTCCATGAGTGACCACCTCCCTACTAATGTGCAAAGACACTCTCTTTATACTCCTAGGTCCCATCTATACAGAGGCAGCTGCAACCTTTCCTGTGTTGATTCTGTAACCTTTCATAATATACTCTCTTCAGTTGACTGGTCAAACCTCCAAGGCCTTCTCCTAAATGACGCAGTTCTAGAATTCAGTCATACTTTCCTCAATATAGTTAACTCCCTAGCACTACTAAGGAAAATTAGAATAAAAGCAAATCACCCCCTGGCTCACAAAAGGCACTTACTCCCTCATGAAAAAAAAGATAACACCTGGAAACAATGTCTAAAATCTAAGTCCACTATGCTACTGCAAAAAAAGCAAAGAAGTTAGAAACCTCATCAAAAAGTGAATCAACAAAGATAAGAAGACATTCTACAATAAAGCCCAATCCACCCATCACCCAAAAAATGTTGGCACTCCATTAAAAAATCCTCCACCCTGGGGAACATTCTACCCTTAATCCCTACCCTAACAATACACAACAAGAAACAGCCACAATACTTAACTCGTACTTCCTTGAATCTATTTGCAAACTAACCCACACTGACCAAAATAATAATCCTCCCCTGCACCTCTTCCACTACTACCAATACCTCCTTCTCATTTAAACCAGTCCCCACTGCTTACATAAAATATCTTCTGTTTAAATTAAAATCATGTTCCCCCTCTTGTGATAACCTACCTTCCCTCTTTCTTAAACTCACAGTTGACTCTATAGCATACCCTATCTCTTATACTCATTAACAGATCAATTCAAGAATCTACAGTCCCTGACATCTGGAAATCTTGCTACACCATACCACTACACAAAGGAGGTAACTCCACCAATCCATCCAATTTCAGACCCATAGCCATTCTCTTTCCACTTTCCAAAATCCTCGAAAAATGCATACACAAGCAGCTCCTCAAATACCTAATTCAAGAAAACCTTCTGACCTCCACTCAACATGACTTTAGGCCAAATCATAGTACTTCTACTGCCCTTCTGTCTTTCACTCATACTGTTGCAGAGGCTAGAGACAAAAAAATAACTGATGTTCTGTCTATTCCTAGACTTCTCAAAAGCTTTGGATACTGTTTCTCACTCTAAGCTATTAGCTAAACTATCTGATCTCAGCCTCTCCTCTCTTCTCTGCTTCTCCAGTTATCTTACTAGTAGGTTGAAGTCAGTTTGATGGCAAACAACCTGCTCCCCTTTTTTACCTATCCAGACAAGGAGTCCCCCAAGGGTCTATTAAAGGTCCTCTTCTTTTCAACATCTTTACTAATTACCTCCACTCATCCTGCAGCACCTCCTCCTTTATACAATACACCAAAGATTCTACTCATCTCCCTTTCTGACAATATGACTCAACATTATTCTATTATTCATTTTTTACCATAAAACAATGGCTACCTGATAACCAATTCATCCTAAACCTGAAAACAACCTCCTTCTATTCCTTCCTAAATCTCTCTCTCACCACAAATCCATTTTCATCATCTCATTTCTTGCTAACACTATTATCAAAGCTGAACCACACACCAAACTCCTAGGCACCATAATTGATGACTAACTAAAATTTGACCTCCACATTCAACAATGCATTAAAAAGACACATCAAAAGCTGGGTCATCTCTACAGAAATAAAAAATTCCTATTCCCTGACTCCAAAACTTCACTGGCACAGGCATTCCTCCTCCCCTGCCTTCAGTATGCCTCTCCAATATTTACTTCTCTACAATCCACCTTGATAACCAAACTTGAACAAACATACAACAAAATAGCTAGATTTGCCAGCAACCTACCATACAAAGCCCACCACTGCCTTGGTCTTAAACAACTTAAATGGCTTGAATTATCCCAACTTCTGCTCCTATCTTAGCTTCAGATAACTCATTCCCTACTAAATAAACCCTCTGCCTGTCTGCCCTCTCCTCTCTAGTATCACTTTATTCTCCTACTTGTACCCTTCATAGCTCTGATCAAGTCCTTCTTGACATTTACAAACCAAATAAAAACAAAGGCAAATTACTTCACAAAAGTGCAGTGTCCCAAGCCTAGAACAAACTCCCCCAAATATTCATAACATCAAATACACTAACAGCTTCAAAAGAGTACTGAAAATCTACTTTTCTAACACTAGCTCCTGTTCTTGCCCGGACCCTACCTAACTCCCCCAACTACCTTATGTTACCCTAAAATGGTATCTCCAATATATTATAATTGATTATACTACATCAGGCTGATGAGAGGCTATCAGCCACTTCATTGTACATACCTTTTTTGTTAACAGCAACATGTCTATGCTATGTAGCCTAGCTTTATCAACTGTTAGCAATACAATGTAATGTTAACATGGATTTTAAATTGCGTGCTCTAGACTTTCTTAGAATCTACTATTTGCTGAAGTCTAAATTTTGTTTTTCATATCATGCCATCTTATCTTTTACAAACGTCGTATGCGATGGTTATTTTTTATAATGTACTATCTTGCATTTCTGTAATCTTTGTTAATGGCCGAGAATGTTTGTATTTTTTATAATTTGTACAGCCTGAATTTATGTAATTTTGTGTAATTCTTTTGAAGCTTTCTCTCCTCAGGACTCAACTGAAAATGGGCCTGTGGCTCAGTTGGACTAACCCAGTTAATACATAATAAATAAACAAGCACACACACACACACACACACACACACACACACACACACACACACACACACACACACACACACACATATTGATAGATAGATAGATAGATAGATAGATAGATAGATAGATAGATAGATAGATAGATAGATAGATAGATTGCTTGAATGATTGATTATTGGGTTGCAGGACATTCTGTTGAGCATTTTATGTCAAAGTACACTAACTTACTCACTCAGGGGGTGGTATTAATGCAAAATCATTGCACAGTGGAGATCATGGATAATACCCTTTTCCCTTGTAGCTGATATATATAAATCAGGGGATGTGGAGGTACAGGATGTGAATGGGTGTGCTGGTAACCTGCAAAAAGGACTATTTTTTCTCATTTATTTGTTCAACAGATTATGCAGTCAACTGAATTCAGTCATCTTTTTAGGTTTTGGTGATGCTGCCATTCAATCTCTTCTCATATACAAACACATGTACACACACACAGATCTATCTATTTAGCACTGTGTGTGTGTGTGTGTGTGTGTGTGTGTGTGTGTGTGTGTGTGTGTGTGTGTGTGTATGCATGTGTGCGTGTGCGCGTGTGCGTGTGTGTGTGTGTGTGTGTGTGTGTGTGTGTACATGAATATATATATATATATATATATATATATATATATATATATATATATATATATATATAGATATATAGATTATATATATAAATATATATATATATAGATTATATATATAAATATATAGAGCAAAACGATAGACCACTACAACAGGGAGACCTTGGTTAAACGAATCAGAAATATGGCAAACAAACTTGGACTCAACACGACTATAAAATAAAAATTGGATGTTTATTTGGTAGCACTTTCGCGTACCTTTCAGTGCGCTTCCTCAGACCATGAATATACTGACAAAGCAGTATGTTCTTATACAGTGACAAAAATGCTTTAATTATTTAATAGCAATTAGACTCAATGAGCAACTTGTTGAAAACAATTAAAAACCTTAGTTTAAAAATGCACTGCAATTTAAAGAAATATACTCACTAGGAGTATGAGTAGTATGAAAATGACAGTATAAAAAACTTTTAACATGAGTATAAAATATAAATATAGAACCTAGCTTACTGTAATTTCATATCAAATTAATCTCAAAACATTTATTATTTACATATGCATATAAAAATTTCAAATGTGCAAATAAAATGCAGGAGAATGAGTTAATAAACAGTATATGAAACATTTTACATATGACAAATGAAAAAAGTACCTAGATAAATAATTGAGTATGAATAAAGCTAATATTGTATACATACCATTTTTTGTTAAAGTTTGAATGGAACAAATAAATAAATAGGTAAGCCAAGGTTAAAGCGTAGACTTGTTGAACTAATTAAATATAAATAAAAGGGAAGAGTCAACCTTATATATGGTATATACGTCTACTATGATGTAATATTATATATATTTTTATACATATTCTTTATAAAGCTCATCTGCGTGCATTAAGGTAGGGTTTTATGGAAACAGAGATTTAAGCCTGGAGAATGATGCCCTTTTAACCTCAAAATCCATTTCAGTTCTTTTAATTCTAACAGATTCATGTAGTCTCCACCTCTGCTATTGGGTTCTACAATTTCTAGTACCCTAAACACAAAAGAATGACTTGGGAAACATTGCACATTTTTAGCCAGAGCATTCAAATCATTCAATTTCTTTATATCATATATATGGTTATAAACTCTATGTTTGAGCTTACGTTTCGTGAGACCTACATAAAATGCAGGGCAGTGTATACATGTAGCTAAGTAAATTAATCCTAAACTATCACAAGTGGCTGAAAACCTTGGTTTAAAAGTATATTTTAATTCTGGATGTATATATATTTGTTCTTTGGTAATAAACTTACAGTAGTTACACTGTTTGCAAGGGAAAGTTCCTAATTTTTCTCTTGACTTTGGTTTGATGTTAGTTGGCTTATCACAAAGCAATCTTTTAAGATTTTTGTTATTCCTATATGTAAAATGAGGGACTTTTCCTACCAGTTGTTGTGTAAAGTCATCTGTCATTAAAACCTTCCAGTTATTGTTTATTATTTCCCTAATATTGCAACTATCATTCGTATAAGTTGTAACAAAACTTAACTTTCCTGAGGAATGAGGAACATTCTTAGTACCTTTTCCATAAGAATAATCATATGTTATTTGTGCTGGTGTCTCTACATCTTTCAGTACTTGCGCCCTGATTGTTCTAACTAAATTTTCATCATATAGTCTATCTAAGAAGACACGTTCCAGTTTGTCTGCCTCTAAAATTAAGTCTGTTGTATCTTTACAAATTTTTGATAACCTAATAAACTGACTTTTGACTATACCTTTATATACATAACGTGGATGCATGCTGTCGTAGCGTAGTATGGTGTTCCTCCAACAAGTTTTTCTAAAAAGGGTAGAGCTTAATTTACCATTCCTTATGTCCAGAGTCACATCCAGAAAATTAACTGATTCGTATGAAACCTGTGCTGTAAATTTAAGGAAAGTGGTTGTAGTTTCTAAATAATTTTTAAAAACATAAAATTCTTCTATAGAACCTTCCCAAATTAATAAAATATCATCGACAAAACGGTAATAGGCCAAACCTTTTCTAAATAGAGGATGAGTGAAGACATATTCTTTCTCCCATTTATACATTACCAAGTTTGCATACGTGTTTGCACAAGGGGTGCCCATAGCCACCCCTGAAATTTGTAAATATAGGCACCCCTCAAAGGCAAACACATTATTACTCAAAACAAGTTCTAGTAGTTGACAAATCAAAATAATATCATTCCTTTTTAAGTGTGGGAAGACTAATAACAATTCTCTTACAGCTTGTATGCCCTCAGCATTAGGTATGGAGGTAAATAAACTATTTACGTCCATAGTAACTAATAGGTGTTCTCCTTTAACCAATGTTTTATCAATAGAATTTAAGGATTCCAATAATTGATAGGTATCTTTTAATATACTTGGAATTTCATTTATTAAAGGTCTCATAGTCTTTTCCAAGTATATAGAAATTTATTCAGTTGCCCATTTCTCACTAGCTACAATGGGTCTTAATGGTGGGGGTAGGACACCTTTGTGCATTTTTGGTAATCCTTTAATTATAGGGACCTGTGGGTTATCTATAGAAAAATATTCATACAAGTCTTGTGATATTTGACCACACATAAGGAAGTCATATATCTCATCTTTAACACCAGCTATAATTCTTGTCATTTTTACTTCATCTATTTCCAAATAGGTAGCTTCATCTTTTAACAAATCCAACATTAAAGACTGGTAGGTCATTCTATCAAAAAGGGCTACCCTCCTCCCTTGTCAACAGGCCTAAAAATTATAGAAGGATTGTTAGTCAATTCATATAGAGAGGTTTGTAGTTCCTTAGACATATTAAAATACATACATTTTTTCTTAATATTAGTGCAGTATTCATAGATGTCTTTTTCACAGAGTTTTATAAATAATTCAACATGCCCCAGTATTATAGGGGAAAAAGAACTTTTTCTTTTAAACAAAGTTACTTCATTTACTCTATTAATGTCACTTTCAGAACATTTCGATTTAAAAAATATTTTCAGCGCTATAGAGCGTCCGAACATTCTGAGGTCCATTAATAAATCAGAGAGGGTGCTGCCCTGTGATGGTACAAACGTCAACCCTCTATTCAATAACTCTTCATCATGTATAGATAGAACATACCTTGACATATTAAAAAAGAGCTGAGTCTCTACTGTTTTTGTCGCCTCCTTTGAAAGGCTTCGTTTTCCTCCGATAGCTTGCATTTCCTGTTGTCCCAGCTGTTCCGACGTTCTCTCGTTGGGACGAATTTCTTTATCGGATATATATGTTCACAAGCGTGCGTGCGCATATATAGAGAGAGAAAGATAGATATATGGGTAAACATAGAATTTGTCTAACACTAATTAAAAATCATCTAATCATATTTTATCTAATTATATTCTTCAATATATTTGAATAGATATAACTTTGTCAGGTCATAGATTCACACATAATTACTAGTGTTACATTCCAGCAGACCATTGAGAAGCTTAGCCCAAATTCTCAGAGGTCCATAAGCACTATCTGGCTAGGTGATTTGTTCAAGCTCATACAGTAGGCAAAAGAAGGTTGAGAAAATCAAACGGTGTACCATAGAAACATACAAAACTGTAGCTCATAGACTTAGCCCACTGCACCAATTGCTAGTCTAAGGACGACTTATGATTTTTATGATCACTGATATGAGTTTTCTTAAAGATTCATATGTAATTTTGTAACTAGCCTTATTACAGTGTGCTGGATTGTGCATGCTGTAAGTACACGTCCAGTATTTTTTCATCTCTTTCTTCCTCTGTAATGTGACCATGCAGTTTTTATATGTTGTTGTTGTTGTTTGTCTTTCGGCTTTTCCCGGTTAGGGGTCGCCACAGTGGAACTCTGGTCCACTAATGATTGGCAGTTGGTTTTTATGGTGTCGAGTTGCCAGCCTGATGCCCAACCTTCAACAAAGGCACGCCCATCCAACGCATGTCTTTTGAATGCCCACTCAACTGCAGGGAGGACATGCAGACTCCACACAGAAGGCACTCCCAACCCAAGCCAAGAATCGAACGGGAGAACCTCTTGCTGTGAGGCAACAACGCTACTGCTCCACCACCATGCAGTTTTTATATATAACTCTCAAACCCTCACATGTGGGATGTACAGAGGCGTGCCCCCCACCCTCACAAAAACATTTTTCTGTTCTTTTTTTTATTTGTTTTTTAGAGATCTCATTGTTTAGATGAAGTAAGGTTACATATGTTGTGTTTGTTAAGTTGTTTCTTTTTTAACAGTTTTATTGGTTTTAACATACAAACAAATTAAACATATTAGTTATTACATAAGTTTAACTTTTGATCCAGAATATATGTATAATAAACACAACATAACTAAAGTATGTACAAAGACATCCACATACACATTTCAAAAACTTGTGTTATGATCAAAATTTCATATTATGACAGAATTCTTTTTAATAGTTTTTGCAAACTAACCCACATATTATATGAACATGTTTTTCTGGGTGATCTAGACTTAACTGTCCAAAGTTCCAGATGACAAACTTCTGTAATACCATTTTTGAATTCACTAAAAGAAGGAGGGGAATCTGAAATCCAGTTTCTAGTTAGAATTTTTCTAGACACTGCTAGAATTGACCAAATCAGAGGGATTTTAATTTTTTTAACACTGTGATGTATAGGTGTGTTAAAGAGGCCCAAAGGCTTAGTTATAGTAAAATTATGTGTAAATATAGACTGTAAAACTTTATTTATTTTCCCAATAGCATTTTAATTCAGTATAATCATAAAACATATGAGCCCAATCAACATTTTTCTCTAGTTTACATCTTCTACATAAATTACCTTTTTTGTTTATTTTGCTCATAATAAGTGGTGTATAAAATGACCTATATATGAATCTTCAAGTGTATAACTTCCATTTAAGTGGAGAAGTACTTTTGCTAGCTGATTCTAGTATTTTTTTTTATCTTGTTCATTACGTTGTTCATTATTAATAGAAGTGAAATAATTCCATAAACTTTCTGGGCAACTATATGTTTCATCTCTTATAATCCTATATATCTGTGATAGTTTACATTTAGATGAAGTTTTATGTTGACTATTTAAAATTAAATAACTCAATAACAATGGAATATATTCTTTGTTAATAGGCAATATTAAGTCAAGCTTATTTAAAAGGAATTGTCTGTATGGTTGTATTTCTAGCCAGAGATTACTATCTAGTTCATACTCTTCAATCAAGCTGTATATTGTTTTATTTCATTATTTGTCATCATCTGATACCAGTATATTAATCTTTTTTCTTGGAATAATACTGTTCTATTGGGATCAGATGAGGATATAATTCCATGCATATAGGCCATAGAATATAAAAGGAAAGACCATTCTTTATATTCTGGATATTTATATATAAAATTTCTATAATTATTTATAAGAGTTGAATGTTTTGGTGTAACAGTTGATGTGAATATATATTTTAGTATCCAAAAAAGTGATTATTTAATATATTTAATTTGTAAGGTTGCAGTCTAATTAAAAAGTCTATAGATATTGCTTTCCAGTATTTTTCCATTTAGATTAATATGTAGAGTCCACTAACAGGGATATTGTTTTAATAATAGAAGAAATTGAGTATAGATCCAAGTCAGGGAAGGCTATCCCACCTTTAGACCAGCTTCTTATATGATATTTTAAAGCTACTCTTGGTTTGTTTGGAAATCATAAAAATCTTAACATCATTGAGTTTAGCTTTTTTAACTATTGGTATTGTTGGGAGTATTGCAATTGATTGAATGATATATAGTATTTTTGGAAGAATAATCATTTTAATTATTGATAGTCTTTCTTCCATTGTAAAGAAGATTTTATTCCACTTTGCTATACAGGCTTGAATATTTTTAAGGGTATTATTATAATTGAGGTGTATTATATTTTTAATATATTTGGCTAATATTATTCCTAAATAGGTTATCTGTTCAGAATTAGGTACATAGTTATGGTATTTTTTTCCTAGTTTGTTATTATTAAAGTAAATAGGAAGTATGTTTGTTTTGTCGTTATTAAAAGTCAATCCTGATGTTTTTTGAAAATCATCTATAGAATCAAATAAAGCAGAAATAGATGATATATTCCCATTTAGCATTATGAGAACATCATTTGCAAAGAGTTGTATTTTAGATGACATATCTGA
>NC_056735.1:615117618-615152618 GCF_019279795.1 Protopterus annectens | reverse complement strand
TGTGCTGGTGTCTCTACATCTTTCAGTACTTGCGCCCTGATTGTTCTAACTAAATTTTCATCATATAGTCTATCTAAGAAGACACGTTCCAGTTTGTCTGCCTCTAAAATTAAGTCTGTTGTATCTTTACAAATTTTTGATAACCTAATAAACTGACTTTTGACTATACCTTTATATACATAACGTGGATGCATGCTGTCGTAGCGTAGTATGGTGTTCCTCCAACAAGTTTTTCTAAAAAGGGTAGAGCTTAATTTACCATTCCTTATGTCCAGAGTCACATCCAGAAAATTAACTGATTCGTATGAAACCTGTGCTGTAAATTTAAGGAAAGTGGTTGTAGTTTCTAAATAATTTTTAAAAACATAAAATTCTTCTATAGAACCTTCCCAAATTAATAAAATATCATCGACAAAACGGTAATAGGCCAAAACTTTCCTAAATAGAGGATGAGTGAAGACATATTCTTTCTCCCATTTATACATTACCAAGTTTGCATACGTGTTTGCACAAGGGGTGCCCATAGCCACCCCTGAAATTTGCAAGTATAGGCACCCCTCAAAGGCAAACACATTATTGCTCAAAACAAGGTCTAGTAGTTGACAAATCAAAATAATATCATTCCTTTTTAAGTGCGGGAAGACTAATAACAATTCTCTTACAGCTTGTATGCCCTCAGCATTAGATATGGAGGTAAATAAACTATTTTACGTCCATAGTAACTAAAAGGTGTTCTCCTTTAACCAATGTTTTATCCATAGAATTTAAGGATTCCAATAATTAAGTATCTTTTAATATACTTGTAATTTCATTTATTAAAGGTCTCATAGTCTTTTCCAAGTATACTGAAATTTTTTCAGTTGCCCATTTCTCACTAGCTACAATGGGTCTTAATGGTGGGGGTAGGACACCTTTGTGCATTTTTGGTAATCCTTTAATTATAGGGACCTGTGGGTTATCTATAGAAAAATATTCATACAAGTCTTGTGATATTTGACCACACATAAGGAAGTCATATATCTCATCTTTAACACCAGCTATAATTCTTGTCATTTTTACTTCATCTATTTCCAAATAGGTAGCTTCATCTTTTAACAAATCCAACATTAAAGACTGGTAGGTCATTCTATCAAAAAGGGCTACCCCTCCTCCCTTGTCAACAGGCCTAAAAATTATAGAAGGATTGTTAGTCAATTCATATAGAGAGGTTTGTAGTTCCTTAGACATATTAAAATACATACATTTTTTCTTAATATTAGTGCAGTATTCATAGATGTCTTTTTCACAGAGTTTTATAAATAATTCAACATGCCCCAGTATTATAGGGGAAAAAGAACTTTTTCTTTTAAACAAAGTTACTTCATTTACTCTATTAATGTCACTTTCAGAACATTTCGATTTAAAAAATATTTTCAGCGCTATAGAGCGTCCGAACATTCTGAGGTCCATTAATAAATCAGAGAGGGTGCTGCCCTGTGATGGTACAAACGTCAACCCTCTATTCAATAACTCTTCATCATGTATAGATAGAACATACCTTGACATATTAAAAAAGAGCTGAGTCTCTACTGTTTTTGTCGCCTCCTTTGAAAGGCTTGGCTTTCCTCCGATAGCTTGCATTTCCTGTTGTCCCAGCTGTTCCGACGTTCTCTCGTTGGGACGAATTTCTTTATCGGATATATATGTTCACAAGCGTGCGTGCGCATATATAGAGAGAGAAAGATAGATATATGGGTAAACATAGAATTTGTCTAACACTAATTAAAAATCATCTAATCATATTTTATCTAATTATATTCTTCAATATATTTGAATAGATATAACTTTGTCAGGTCATAGATTCACACATAATTACTAGTGTTACATTCCAGCAGACCATTGAGAAGCTTAGCCCAAATTCTCAGAGGTCCATAAGCACTATCTGGCTAGGTGATTTGTTCAAGCTCATACAGTAGGCAAAAGAAGGTTGAGAAAATCAAACGGTGTACCATAGAAACATACAAAACTGTAGCTCATAGACTTAGCCCACTGCACCAATTGCTAGTCTAAGGACGACTTATGATTTTTATGATCACTGATATGAGTTTTCTTAAAGATTCATATGTAATTTTGTAACTAGCCTTATTACAGTGTGCTGGATTGTGCATGCTGTAAGTACACGTCCAGTATTTTTTCATCTCTTTCTTCCTCTGTAATGTGACCATGCAGTTTTTATATGTTGTTGTTGTTGTTTGTCTTTCGGCTTTTCCCGGTTAGGGGTCGCCACAGTGGAACTCTGGTCCACTAATGATTGGCAGTTGGTTTTTATGGTGTCGAGTTGCCAGCCTGATGCCCAACCTTCAACAAAGGCACGCCCATCCAACGCATGTCTTTTGAATGCCCACTCAACTGCAGGGAGGACATGCAGACTCCACACAGAAGGCACTCCCAACCCAAGCCAAGAATCGAACGGGAGAACCTCTTGCTGTGAGGCAACAACGCTACTGCTCCACCACCATGCAGTTTTTATATATAACTCTCAAACCCTCACATGTGGGATGTACAGAGGCGTGCCCCCCACCCTCACAAAAACATTTTTCTGTTCTTTTTTTTATTTGTTTTTTAGAGATCTCATTGTTTAGATGAAGTAAGGTTACATATGTTGTGTTTGTTAAGTTGTTTCTTTTTTTTAACAGTTTTATTGGTTTTAACATACAAACAAATTAAACATATTAGTTATTACATAAGTTTAACTTTTGATCCAGAATATATGTATAATAAACACAACATAACTAAAGTATGTACAAAGACATCCACATACACATTTCAAAAACTTGTGTTATGATCAAAATTTCATATTATGACAGAATTCTTTTTAATAGTTTTTGCAAACTAACCCACATATTATATGAACATGTTTTTCTGGGTGATCTAGACTTAACTGTCCAAAGTTCCAGATGACAAACTTCTGTAATACCATTTTTGAATTCACTAAAAGAAGGAGGGGAATCTGAAATCCAGTTTCTAGTTAGAATTTTTCTAGACACTGCTAGAATTGACCAAATCAGAGGGATTTTAATTTTTTTAACACTGTGATGTATAGGTGTGTTAAAGAGGCCCAAAGGCTTAGTTATAGTAAAATTATGTGTAAATATAGACTGTAAAACTTTATTTATTTTCCCAATAGCATTTTAATTCAGTATAATCATAAAACATATGAGCCCAATCAACATTTTTCTCTAGTTTACATCTTCTACATAAATTACCTTTTTTGTTTATTTTGCTCATAATAAGTGGTGTATAAAATGACCTATATATGAATCTTCAAGTGTATAACTTCCATTTAAGTGGAGAAGTACTTTTGCTAGCTGATTCTAGTATTTTTTTTTATCTTGTTCATTACGTTGTTCATTATTAATAGAAGTGAAATAATTCCATAAACTTTCTGGGCAACTATATGTTTCATCTCTTATAATCCTATATATCTGTGATAGTTTACATTTAGATGAAGTTTTATGTTGACTATTTAAAATTAAATAACTCAATAACAATGGAATATATTCTTTGTTAATAGGCAATATTAAGTCAAGCTTATTTAAAAGGAATTGTCTGTATGGTTGTATTTCTAGCCAGAGATTACTATCTAGTTCATACTCTTCAATCAAGCTGTATATTGTTTTTATTTCATTATTTGTCATCATCTGATACCAGTATATTAATCTTTTTTCTTGGAATAATACTGTTCTATTGGGATCAGATGAGGATATAATTCCATGCATATAGGCCATAGAATATAAAAGGAAAGACCATTCTTTATATTCTGGATATTTATATATAAAATTTCTATAATTATTTATAAGAGTTGAATGTTTTGGTGTAACAGTTGATGTGAATATATATTTTAGTATCCAAAAAAGTGATTATTTAATATATTTAATTTGTAAGGTTGCAGTCTAATTAAAAAGTCTATAGATATTGCTTTCCAGTATTTTTTCCATTTAGATTAATATGTAGAGTCCACTAACAGGGATATTGTTTTAATAATAGAAGAAATTGAGTATAGATCCAAGTCAGGGAAGGCTATCCCACCTTTAGACCAGCTTCTTATATGATATTTTAAAGCTACTCTTGGTTTGTTTGGAAATCATAAAAATCTTAACATCATTGAGTTTAGCTTTTTTAACTATTGGTATTGTTGGGAGTATTGCAATTGATTGAATGATATATAGTATTTTTGGAAGAATAATCATTTTAATTATTGATAGTCTTTCTTCCATTGTAAAGAAGATTTTATTCCACTTTGCTATACAGGCTTGAATATTTTTAAGGGTATTATTATAATTGAGGTGTATTATATTTTTAATATATTTGGCTAATATTATTCCTAAATAGGTTATCTGTTCAGAATTAGGTACATAGTTATGGTATTTTTTTCCTAGTTTGTTATTATTAAAGTAAATAGGAAGTATGTTTGTTTTGTCGTTATTAAAAGTCAATCCTGATGTTTTTTGAAAATCATCTATAGAATCAAATAAAGCAGAAATAGATGATATATTCCCATTTAGCATTATGAGAACATCATTTGCAAAGAGTTGTATTTTAGATGACATATCTGAGTTTATGTTAAAGCCTTTGATATCTTTATTTACTCTTATAGCATTAGCCCATGGATCCATTCTTCTTCTTCTTCTTCCTCTTCTTCTTCTTTTGGCTTTTCCCAGTTGGGGGTCGCCACAGTGGATCATCTGTCTGCTCATGATTGGCAGTGGAGTTTTACGGTGTCGAGTTGCCAGCCTGCCACCCAATCTTCCACAGAAGGGGCACACACACACACACACACACACACACACACACACACACACACACACACACACACACACATGCACACACGCACACACGCACACACGCACACACACACACACACATACATCCACACACACACACACACACACACACACACACACACACACACACACACACACTCACACCTAGGGCCAATTTAGAGTGTCCAATTCACCTACTGCATGTCTTTGGGATGTGGGAGGAAACCATAGCACCCAGAGGAAACCCACATGACCACAGGGAGGGCATGCAGAATCCGCACAGAAGGCACCCCAGCCGAGAATCGAACCGGAGAACCTCTTGCTGTTATTAAGCTAAATAACAGAGGAGAGAGAGGACAGCCTTGTTTGGTTTCTTATAAAACTTTAATATTTTGTTATATATATATATATATATATATATATATATATATATATATATATATATATATATACCTATTTTTATATATGCTTGAGTACCTTTATATAGGTATGTTATTAGATTTACAAATTTGTCTGAGAAGTTCAAGCCTTTAAGTAATATAAACAAGTAATCCCAATTCACAGAGTCAAAAGCAGAATTTATATCTAAACTTATTAGGGTTAAGTCTATTTTTTTCTTATTTGAGAAGTCTATTAAGGTTAATGTTCTTTTTATATTATCAAATGTATTTCTGTTAATTATAAAGCGTGTTTGATCTTCATCAATCAAATTCGGTAGAAATTTCTTTAACCTATCAGCATAGATGTACATAAACATTTTATAGTCAACATTCAATAAAGAGATGGATCTATAAGAGGAACATTTAGTTGAGTCTTTATTGGGTTTTATTATAGGTGCAATAAATGTGTATTCCTATGAAGGGGGACTTATAGATTTGATCTGGGTTGTGAAAAAGGCCTTTTGTAATAAAGTTAGAGCATTTATGGGCATCATTTTATATATTTCCAGAATGATTCCACCATTCCCTGGCGCTTTATTTAATTTAAGTTTATACATTTGAAATTAGATATCTGTATATATAATATGTTTGTCTATTAAGTCTACTTGTTGTTCATTGAGATATTTATTGGTGTATTTGTTTATAAATCTTTTTATGTTTTCATTTGATTCCATAATGACTTAATTATGATTAATTTTATGATTGTATTCCCTAAATTCTTCTAATATTTCTTGTATGTTAAAGACATTCCTCTTTTTTAGTTGAAACAATCTCTTTAATATGATTGTGTTTATTAAATCTTTTAGTTTAATTTTTTAGATTATTTAAGTTTTTAGGACTAGTTAAAAAGACAAGAAATTTGTATTTTTCCAGACTTATCATAGTTATATGATTAAGAATTTCGAAGTATTTATTGTTTAATCCATTAATTTTCTCCTTTATGTCCTTATTTGTATTATTATCTTTGTGGATAAGTTTATCTAATTAATTCTGTAGCTTCTGTAGATCTTTATCCCATGATTTCCTTTTATTAGTGTACCATTTAATTATTTTCCCATATAAGTATGCTTTTATCGGTGCTGCGGTAGCGTTGTCGCCTCACAGTTAAGACATTGTCCTGTTCGATTCTCAGCTAAAGTGTCTTCTGTGTGGAGACATGCGTGAATGGGCGTATCTTCGTTGAAGGTTGTGTGTCAGGGCTGGCAACTCGGCATGTAAAAATAATCTACTGCCAATCATTAGCGGACTGTGGTGACCCCTAACTGGGAAAAGCCTAAAGACACAACAGCATAAGTATGCTTTTAAGGCATCCCAGATCTATATAACTGATGTATCTGATGTAGTGTTTAATTCAATAAAATGTTGTATTTTGTTGGTTATAAATTCTTTAAATTCCTATGATTTGGTAATATAAGCTGGTATTCTTAAAAACTGCAAGTTAAATGTTGAGTTAATAGTTATTTCAAGGGTAATAGAATTATGATCAGATAACGGACAAGAGAAAATCATAGATTTGGTTAGGTTATTGGTTAATTGGTTAGAAATAAGGACTCTATCTATTTTAGAATAAGAATCAGATCTATTAGAGAAAAAAAGTATAGTATAATGATTTTGGGTCTGCTTGATTATTGATATCATTTAAATGAAATTAATTTATAAAGTCTTTTAAATGTTTGGCCTGAAATGTTATTTTCCTTTTATCTGAAATACTAGTTTCATTTTCAATTTAATAATAATAAAATAAATAAATTAAAATAAAATTTCAATTTAATAATATTAAACTCAACACATACAATGCTTCAACTTTTCCTTCCAAAAAATGATTCATCTTAAATCCTCCTTCTCTTTTACCTCATTTAACAATACTACCATCACACCTGAACCCTATAGTAACTTACTTGATATAACTATTGATGATGAACTAAAGTTCGACATGCATACCAATCAATGCATAAAGAAAACCAGCCAAAAACATGGACTTCTGTACTGTAATCATAAACTACTATTACCCCTACCAACCCCTCCCTTTCTATATCTCTCCTCTTACCCTGTCTTCTGTATGCAGCTCCAGTATTCACTAACCTTCAGTCATGTCTCCTCTCCAGATTATTACAAACCTATCACAAAATAGCTAGCTTTGCCTCCAACCAACCATATAAATCACATCACTGCCTCACTCTTAAGCCTTTACTCTGGCCTGAATTCCAAAAACTACTTCTTCCACAATTACACATCACATGCTCTATACGCTACAACCCTACATCCTGTCCCTCCATCTCAAACCTAGTATCACTCTATAATCCCCATCGGCAGCTTCGCACATCTGACAAAAAATCTTCTTAACATCTACAAACCCAGTAAAAATATTGGTAAATCCCTTTATAAATTATCTGTTGCTCATTGGAATGCACTCCCCTATAATATAAGAATTATCCACCATAAAGCCCAATTCAAACTCAAACTTAAAAACTACCTACTAAAGACCTGGTCCTGTCCTTGTCAAACTCCTACCTGATATCTTACTGCTCTCCTCTTAATTCTATCTCCTGACTCTTTGCATACATCATATTTTTCCATTTGTCTCTCTAATACATCTATTACTGTAGACCTATACCATGATTCTTGTAAATACTGCTGTACATGGAGTTATTGATGAAACCTGTATATATTTCTGCATGTGAACTTTGTACTACTATTCTGTAGTAGCACTATGCAACTTGTATACAACTCTGTAAAAGTGTGATTCTTATTTTCTATGTATAACAACTTCATATTAAATATATTTCTGTTTTTTTATATTGTGAACTGTATCTGGAGCTTTTCTCCTTGGGTCTCCACTGAAAATGGGCCCCTAGCTCAGTTGGACCAATCCGGTTAACAAATGACAATAAATAAATAAATAAATAAATAAATAAATAAATATATTTTCATTAAGGATACAGTTAAAATCACCTGCTATTATAATGTTTCCTTTAGAGAAGAGAACTATTTGTTTTAAGTGATTCTTAACTATGTTAGCACCTATGCCTAGTTTCCAATAAACATTAACCAAGGTGAATATTTTTCTATTTATTTCCACTATAACTGCACAAAACATTCCTTTGTTATCTTGATATGTGTTAATAATTTTGGGAATAGGTAATGATTTATTCCATAGAATGGCTACACCTCTTTTTTCCATGACTGTTCAGAACTAGTTAAGATAGTATTTATTATTTTATTTTATTTTTATTTATTTTATTTTACATTTGTTGACCGGTCTAGTCTAACTGGATACATGCCCATTTTCAGTAGAGGCCCGGGGAGATAAGCTCCAAGAACAATGAAATTAACACAATAACAAATAAGGAAACATTAAACAAAAAAAAATAATAATAAAGTTTGTAAACTTATTATTGTCCAATTTAAAAAATTTTGTTCAGAAGATGTGTTTCCTCTAAGAAAATTAAATTAGATTTATATAAATTCAAGTATCTAAATAAACTTCCTCTTTTACATGGGTTATTTAAACCATTAATGTTAACAGAAATACCTTTCAAAAGGACCATTTTGTCTGTGTAACAATACTGACATATCTCTCTTTAAATCAATATCAGTTATTTTTCTCTTACTTTCTTTGGATTTCCCTCTATTATATATTGATTTAAGTATTTTCTTCATGTGTGGGATTGTTTTGTGTATATAATCTACTTTAAGTATGTATACATTTGGAAACTTATGAGTATTTAACATTGTGGATGTCTTGAAAAGGTGTTTATTATAACAAACAATTAATTGCATAACATTAAAAACAAAATCTGTACCCTGCCTGGAGTTACAAACTCCCAAATTGAGTAGCATCTACCACTCAAATTAGCCACCGTATTTATAACAGCAGTATTCCAGCTTCTACCATATGTGTATATTAAGTAATTACTTCTGTATTTTCCATTTTCATCTATCTTTTGATTGACTTTACTTGTTAATAAATAACTCATCAAACTATATACTTCTCTTAAAGAATAAATTATATTTGTTAATGTTTAAACAAAGATTAATTGTCATTGATGTCTAACATGTTATGTTATGTTTAGTGTCCTTAATCCATTCATATACATTAGAAATTTCCTTAAATTAATCTAACTCAAGTATTCTTTTCTAAATTAATGCTTATATGCAGCAGGAACAGATATTAAAATAAACAAATTATGAAAACAATTCTTAGTTTTTACTAACAGTCTAACATAAAAATGAACTATATTAAAAAAATATAGTGATGTATACATTGTAATTAACTAATTCAAGTATGAACAAACATATTATTAAATATAAAGATGTATGCATCAGATTTTTCCCTAGAAATATAGAATTAAACAAAAATAGTCTCATTAGAAATTTTACACAACTTCAAGTATATACACCAACTTGAATGTTAACTATCTTGAATCTAAATCGATATTAATCAAATAATACATATGTCATGTATCAATTGTTATGCAGTCAGAAGAGTCGGATGAACAGTACTTAACTATTTTCATCAGTTATGCATTTTGTTCAATGTACACAGGTATGTGTATTCATTTTACATATGCATCAATAAAAGGATTTAAGAATAGATTATTGTGATTGCCTTCCCAGAGTGTAAATTAATATTATTGTTCCCTTTACTTCCATACTGTGTACAAGTCTGCATAAAACAGCTCTCTTAATCTGTGTTGTCATCTTGTTCAGGTACTGTCAAATAAACTGTTTCCTCTTTTTTTAATGAAAAAGTAGATGTGTTTTACTGTTCTATGTCTTGTTCAATTAAAGTTAACATTTTAAAAACTCTGCAATAAGCTATTTCACACATATATTTACATTTATGTTAATATATTCACATATTCTTTTATCTATATATACATTAAGAAATGATCATTGATTATAGCTTGGTAATAAGACTCTACTACCTTCTATTCTCTATTAGAAAATAAATAAATAAACATTTAAATTATAAATGTAATAGTATCAGCCAATGTAAGAATATCATGTAAAATGAAGCTGTCTCCTAATTACTTTAAATGATCATAAGCATATAAGACTAGTATCCTCTTATAAATGCATCATGTACTCGTTTAGTATATTAAACTTTGTTGTAAGATAAAGGTTATGTTTCATTACTGTATTCTAGAACATCATTTGCCCACAATGAACAATTGCAGCTGCATTCTTTACTAATAATGCAAGCTTCTTAGCTAGTAAATTTAACACATCATATGTAAAGGGTACTAGGTTATACTGTTCTGTTTTTGTTTTGTAATAATTTTAATGCAAACTAGCCTTAAATGCAATTGTTCTCTTAAAAGAGAAAAGTAAAACATTTACAATAATAAATTATGGCCTTTCTAAATAAGATTGCAAGCATAA
Source organism: Protopterus annectens (assembly GCF_019279795.1). NCBI lineage: Eukaryota > Metazoa > Chordata > Ceratodontiformes > Protopteridae > Protopterus > Protopterus annectens. The sequence continues at coordinate 615,141,991 of NC_056735.1, read as the reverse complement.
AGCTTACTTTTTAGGTTTAAAGTTTTGTTTTCCTTTATTTCTCTTCTGCGACGGATTTTCTTCCTGGTTTTGCATAGACTGACATTCCCTCATTGCTTTTACTTGTCATGCAATTTCAAAGATCAAGATGCATTTCAATACTGTACTTGTACATCTGTGAGGTGAAGTAAAGGCATTATCGGCTCGCAGACATGTTTCTCAGGACCACAGAGACCCAAAATTGCTTTCCTAAACAGTTCTAGAGGGAAAAAGCTGTAAGCAATTTTTTTTCTACTTATTTTACACTTTTCTTCAGTTTTGCTTGCCATTGATGCATGAGTCACTTAATAGGCATCACAGAGTGCCTTCCCAACTGTAGCAATTCTTTCATTCCTATAGTATATTTTATAGCATCACTAATATTAAAACATTAATAACCTATTGTAAAGCAGCCTATACTATTTGCATGTCTAATTTATAGAGCTGTAACCATAAACACCATGTCACGAATAAACATTTAACTTCAGCCCTTTTATTTTTTTTTAATGACTGCATTAATATCTATGGATATATATGAAAAGCCATATAATAGAAAAATAATGTAATATAATATTTACAAAGGGAGACAACATTAAACACACATTGTAACTAACCTTCTTATTTGTCTTCATTATCCAGAGTATGTAAATCAGATATAAAGTATGTCCATGCTATTAACATTCAGTAGTTGTTAGTTTTGCAATATACTAAGAGCCATAGACGGGTATTTGGGCATAAACATTTGATTGATGCTTAGATATGACAATGAAAAAGTATAAGTTACTTGTTTTTCAATCTCTTGTTTTACAGTTGTTTTCCAAGATGTGCCAGTTGCCATTCTCTTTAAAGATGGGCTAGCCCATTCCATATCCTCTATTTTATCCAGTATTTTCTGTTTTTTGACATATGCCAATGCAGAGTCTAAATCTCCAAATATTTTAGGACCATCTGGTAGAAAGACTTTTAGCTTAGTAGGAAAAAGGAGATGTGTTTTAAACTGAGCTTTCTTTATTTATTTGATTAGTGGCAGAAATATTTTCCTTTTTCTATAACCATTGAAGAATAATCATTATCAAATCGTATTACAATTTTATTAAACTTTATAGGTGTTTTTACCCCTGCAGTCTTTAATACCGTTTCTTTAATGTAGGATGAAAGAAATCTGACAATTACTGCTTTAGGTGTATTTTTATTAGTATTACTTGAAGCTAAGGACCTATGAGCTTTTTCTATACCGAAAGATAAAGCTTCAGGTAAATCAAGAGTTTTTGGTAGCCATTAGGTTAAAAAGCTTACCATATTGTTGCCTTCAATGTTTTCTGGCAGCCCAGAGATCCTAATATTGTTCTTCAAGACCTATTTTCTAAGTCATCAAGTTTGGATTGTAGAAGTGGGTTTTGTTTAAGTAGAAATTCTATATTATTTTCCCCTTCTTTTATTCTGCTGTCCATATCATTTAGTGTTTCCTCTATCTGTGCTTTCTGTTGCTGCAAATCTTCGTGAAGTAAGTCCATTTGTTTTGAACGTTTCTCTTTAACATTATCTTATCTATCTTTGAGTCCATTTTGTCAGTTTTGGTTGTTAAGTCCTGCATATTTTTCAGTAAGGTTTGTAATTCCTTTTTTAGGATGGTATCTTGGTTGTTCGCTTTTGAGAAGCTCATTCTGATGATTTATGATGAGTGAAATAATCCCAAGAGATTTTTGACAGTAAAATTTGTCCAAATCAATTCTTTTTTTTTGGTTATTATCCTAAAGAATGCTGTCCAAAAACAGAATATGTAAAACAAATCTGTAGAAAAACTAATATCAAAATTTCCTGGCTTAAGAAATTATGTTAGTGGAGCTGAAAAAAATCTGATGCTATCCAGAGAGCTCATCTTGGCCACGCCCCCATCGATACGTTGTTTCTAAATATTTTGTCTTGTATATGAAATGATGGACAAACACACACACACACACACACACACACACACACACACACACACTCCATCCTAAAAACAGAGGTGGCTAACTTCACGACACCCATGTCAATGGAAAATAGATAAATGACTGCAGAATGATAAACCAATGCACTGTACGAACACATACATAAATGCATGGAACTAGCCATACCCAATAGAACCAAGATGCTCTTCTCCTAAAAATGGAAGCCAATCTGGTCACCCCCTGCCATTAATAAACTCTAAAATAGAAGGAAGAAACTGTTGCAGAAAAAGGTGAAGTCCCAAGACTGGAAAAACTCCCTTATTAGCCTCAACAAAAAGTTGATATCCCTCATCAAAATCTCTAAAGCCAGCTATGAAGGCAGAATTGCAGCAGACACTAAAAACAACCACAAAGCCTTCTATAGTTATATCAAGAATCTCCATGGCAATATCCAGGTTTGCTCTGAGTTACTGCTCAGTGGTTCTTCCTATACTGAGCCAACAGATATTGCCAGCATACTGGCTGACATATTCAGTGCCAACTTTACAATACCAGTGGAATGTCAGGCACCCAGCACTACTGCAGCACAGGTTAAAGCTGCATTCTCCAAGGGCAAGAATACAGCTTCCATAAGACCCGACAAGACCCCTGGATGTGTTCTACATGAACTACAAAGTGAACTGGCACCACATCTGTGTGCCCTGTTGAATCACAGCCTCACCTCAGGCTTTGTCCCTACTGAATGGCACACTGCTACAGTCATCCCGCTCCATAAAGGGGGAGGGACTACAGACCCTGGGAATTATTGCCCCATTAACCTGATGAGTCTGATATGTAAGGCTATGGAGCGCATCATCATGGACCTAATTAACAAGGATATAGGGAATCTCAAAACTGTAGATCCCACTCAATTTGGTTTTATGAAAGGTAGATCATACTTGTTCAACCTGGTTGACTTCTTTGAGCTAGTCACCAGAGCTGTGGATGAGGGCAAGGCAGTTCATACAGCCTACCTCGACCTGGCCGAGGCCTTCTATACCATTCCCCACTCAGGAATTATTGATAAAATTACAAAACTGGGCATCAACCCCTATATCACTAGGTGGGTTGCAAATTGGCTCACAGATAGAACACACAGTGTGAAAGTAGTGGACTCCAAGTCAGACTGCCAACCAGTCATGAATGGAGTCCCACATGGATTGGTCCTGGGTCCTCTCCTGTTTGGCATCTATTTCTCAGAAGTCCAGGCCAACATGGAGGGACTCTGGCTGACCAAGTTTGCAGATGACTGCAAGTTGAGAGCTATTATTAACTCCGCAAGTGATGTAGACATCTACAGAAAGGCCTCACTGAGACCAATGACTGGTGTCTTAACCATGGCCTTAAGCTTAATGCCAAAAAATGTATTGTCATCCCCTTTGGGAAAAACTCAGTTCCCACTAATTACCACATTGATGGGATCCCACTGAACACTGAAGGTGTTATAAGAGATATGGGTACACAGGTTGATAGCAACCTCTCCTTTGACCACCACATTGCCACTGTGGTCAGAAAGTCCTTCTGTGTGGCACATCTCATTACCAAGGGTTTTGCATTCAGGAAGAAAGAGGTCATTATCTCTCTCTACTCTTCCCTCATTACGCTAATCATCGAGTATAATGCCCCATTTCGCATGAACGTCACTAGACACATGCAACAGTTGAATAGGCCACAAAAGTACCTCAAGAAGTGGATCCTATGTCTTAAACGCATGTCCTACACAGACAGACTGAAAAAACTCCAGATAGTCTCTGTCTCATGTCGTCTACTAAGAAGCGATCTCTGCTTAACTTACAAAGGCATGTCTGAACCAGCTCTTTTAGAAATGCTACATCTAAAGAAATCTCAATCCCTCCACACCACACATTCCAGAGACCTCAACCTCATTACCACAATCAAAAGAACATGCTGGAGAGACAGGTTCATAACCCATAGACTGCCCATGCTCTGGAATAGATTTTCCATACATGTCAAGCAGAGCACATCACTGAAACTCTTCAAGAAAAATCTTTATGAGTGGATGGGAAATAGAAAGTTCACCTCAGGGATCTCCCCAGTGGCTCTACTTGATAGAGGCACCGGGAACTAATGTTAGGTGGCACAATGCCAGGTCACTTCTATGGGCTAGGTTTGTAAAGGCTCCAGGGCCATTGGCCTAGTGTCCACCTATGAACCTATGAAATAGCCACCAAAGCCATTTCCTACCCAATCTCTATAATAATTAACAGATCAGTCTCAGAACAAAAGGTGCCACGACTCTGGAAAATCTCCAACATTATACCAATACACAAAGGGGCACCTCCACTGACCTAAGAAACTCCTACCCTATAACGATACCTTTCCCTACTGGCTAAAATACTGGAGAAATGTATCCACACCCAGATCCTAACATATCTCCTCTCCAACAATCTTCTTGCTGAAACTCAGCATGGATTCCACCCCAACCATAGCAGTACCACTGCTCTCATCTATTTTAATAAACTAGTAAATATGCAACGCAACAACAGCCCACTAGCGTCTGCAGTTTTCCTTGACTTATCTGGTCTATATTAGAACATTGAAGTTTCACAACTTCGAATGCTCTAATATTGACCCCTATTCAGCGAACGCTGAAAATAGCAAAGCTACAGAAAACCAAATATTTTCCTAGGGAAAGAATTTGGTTCTCTCTTTCTGTCTCTTCACTATTTTCAGCGCTGTGGTGGAAAGTTACGGGTTGGGTTCAAGTAAGTGTGTGATTGGGCGCAGGTTAGGTGAGTTAGGGTTAGGACGCGGGTTAGGTATGTGTGCGATTGTGTGGACATGAGGGTTAGGGTGGGGTGGGTGAGTTAGGGTTAGGGCACGGGTGAGGTGAGTGTGCGATAGTGACAGATCTTAGGGTTAGGGTTTTCCCTAGGAAAAAATTTGCTGTTCTGCATGTTCGACGTTGTCAGCATTCGGTGAATAGGGGTCAATATTAGAACATTCGAAGTTGTGAAACTTCGATGTTTTAATATAGACCCGACTTATCAAAGGCATTTGATACAGTCTGCCATACAAAACTTCTAACATCACTCTCAGAATTAAAACTAACTACCCCCACTCTATTATGGTTTCAAGACTATCACTACCGATGCCAACAAGCTGTTCAGTGGAATAACTCCCTATCCCACCTTCTTCCTGTTAAACTAGGAGTACCCCAAGGATCAATCCTAGGACACTTTTCACTATAGTTACAAATAATCTTCACAAAGCCACCCCTCTAGCAAACTCGGTTCAAAATGTTGATGACTCCACATTAATCTGCTAGGCCCCTACCCTAACAACTTCACATCAAGAACGAAGTAGCCTTTACATCCATTGAAACCTAGCTAACAAACTCCCAACTAATACTAAATTCTAAAAAGACTCAACTTATGCTCTTCCATCCTTCCAAAGCAGAATTACCTACTCCCCTGTTCTCTATTTCTGCTTCAGATAATACCTCCATCTCTCCCATAAAAAAAAAAAAAACAGATTACTAAGGATCATTATTGACAGTAACATGAAATTTGACAAACACATAGCTCATACAATAACCAAAGTCAACAACAAAAAACTAGGTACTCTTTACAGATGCAAAAACTTCCAAACTAGCAACAGTAAAGTTACCCTAGCTTGTACCCATCTTCACTTTACCTTACTGTATGCTTCTACTGTCCTAATTAATCTAAATAAGAATGATTTAAATAAGCTATCAGTATGCTACAAGAAAATAGCAAAATTTGCTACAAACTCCTCCTACGGCACCCAACACTGTCAAGCCTTAACAAATTTTCCTGGCTGGATCTCCCTAACACCTTAGCTCTAAACAAACTTCTTCTAGCTCATCAAATATTGTACCAACTTGACAAAACTCCAGCTTTACAAGACCTGATCACCCTCTACTCCAATAACCAAGAACTTAAATCCACTAACAAGGCAGTAATCACAATCTCCAAAAGCCATTACAGCTCTGGTAACTCCCTGTATTCTAGCAACATTGCCAAAACTTGGAACTCCCTACCACTACAAATCAGGGTACAACCTAACCAAACCTTCCTCAAAAAACATCTTATTTCCCACCTAAACAATTCCTGGACATGCAACTGCCTAGCACCTGGCTGACATTCTAACTCCTTTCCCCTACCCACTATCCAACCTCCTCTTTAAAACTCCCACATATGCACTATACATTATCACACATTACTTGTAACTGCCTAGCACCTGGCTGACATATTCTAACTCCTTTCCCCTACCCACTATCCAACCTCTTCTTTAAAACTCCCACAGATTCATTATATATTACCACACGTTACTTGTAACTGCCTAGCACCTGACTGACATATTCTAACTCCTTTCCCCTACCCACTATCTAACCTCTTCTTTAAAACTCCCTCAGATGCACTATATTTACTATCACAAATTACTTACCAACTCACTGAAACCTACTCCCCACTGCCCCATCTATGCTCACTGACTCTCCCCTAGAAAAGCTTTCCCTCAAAATGTTATTGAACTTCATATCAACTTGCCTATATTCTCCTCCTTTGACAAACTGGCTAGTATTTTTAGTTTTTCCTTTCTTCTCTTATAGGTTCATAGGTTCATATGTTCATACTAGGCTATCTGCCCTAGGGCATTTATAAGCCTAACCAGAGTGTGTTTGGCTTTCGCCACACATTTTAAATTAATTTTGCTATGCCCTTTTTTGAGGTTAGTATACTGTGCCTCTGTCTAACAGTGACACAGAAGTGATACCCGGGGTAAACCTACGATCTCCCATCCACTCATCAAGATTCCTCTTGAAGAGAGTCAATGAGGGAATCTACCTAACCTGGACTGGGATTTTATTCCAGAGTGAAGGGAGCCTCTGGGTTATGAATCTGTCCCTCCAGCATGTCCTATTTATTTCAGTGCTGAGGTTCAAGTCTCTCGAGCATGTAGCTCGATGGAATTTGGATTTTCTGAGGTGCAGCATGTCCATTAATTCCGGGTTGGACATGGCTTTTTACGTCAGGCACAGATCGCCTCTGAGCAGGTGGTATGCCACTGAGTAGAGCTGGAGTTTCTTTAACCGGGCAGCATATGGCATCTGTTTGAGCCCTTTGATCCTCTTGGTGAGGTACTTTTGGGGTCTTTCCAGTTGCTGCAGGTGTCTGGTAAGGTACATCCCAAAAGGGGCATTGTACTCAATTATGGGCCTGATGAGGGATGAGTAAAGAGGCACGATTACCTCCCCTGATCTAGATGTGAATCCCTTCATGATTAGGTGGGCTATATAAAATGTTTTTCTAACCACTTTGGCCACGTGGTTGTCAAATGAGAGATTGCTATCAACTTGGGTCCCTAGGTCCCTAATTACTTCTTCTGTACTTAATGGATTACCACTTATGTGGTAATTTGTGGGCACTTTGTTTTTGCCAAAGGGGATGACTATACACTTTTTGGCGTTTAGCTTGAGGCCATGGCTCTGGCACCAGTTGTCTGTTTCTATGAGGTCCTTTTGGGGGATGCTTGTGTCAGCTGGAGAGTCGATTACGGCGCCCAGTTTGCAGTCATCTGCGAACTTGGTCAGCCACAGTCCTTCCGTGTTGGCCTGTACCTCCAAGAAATATATACCGAACAAGAGAGTTCCCAGGACTGAGCCTTGTGGGATGCCACTTGTAACTGGTTTGGAGTCTGACATGGCTCCAGCAATTCTAACCATGTGGGTTCTGTCCTTGAGCCAGTTTGCAACCCATCTAGTGACATAGGGGTTTATATTTAAGCTGGTGAGCTTATCTATAATGCCCGAGTGGGGTATTGTATCGAAGGCTTTTGCGAGGTCCAGGTAGGCTGTGTGGACCACCTTCCTCTCGTCAATGGCCTTGGTGACTGTTTCAAAGAAATCAACCAGGTTTAAGAGGGAGGATCTGCCCTTACCAAAGCCGAACTGGGTAGGATCCAGTGTCTGTAGGTCCCCAGTATCTTTATTTATGAGGTCCATGATGATCCTTTCCATAGCTTTGCAGACCAAGCTAGTCAGGCTTATGGGGCGATAGTTTCCAGGATCCGTTGAGGCACCACCTTTGTGGAGAGGGACCACAGTTGCTGTACGCCACTCTTTGGATACATATCCTGTAGTAAGGCTGAGATTGAACAGTGGTTTTATGTTTGGGTTTAGCTCTTCTTGGAGTTCAGGTAGGATGCAGCCCGGGACACCGTCTGGTCCCATTGATGCTGTGTTTTTTGCTTTGGAGAGGGCGGCTCTTACCTGAGCATCTGAGATGTCAGGGGGGCAGCACTCCGCTGGGATAGATATTTGCCATTTTGGTGGGGAGGGGGGGAGAAGTTTGCGCTGAACCTGTCAGCTAGGATGTTGGCAATATCTGTGGGTTCGGTGTATTTTTTGTCATTTTGGACTAATTCTGAGCATATCTGGGAATTCCCACCCAGGTTCCTAACATAACTAAAGAAAGCCTTGTGATTATCCTTAGTGTCCTGTGCAATTTTTCTCTCGAAGCTGGCCTTAGACGATTTTATGAGTGTCCGTAGTTTTTTGCTAATACTGATCAGAGCTGCCTTCCCTTTTTATCTTCATTACATCTTCATGATTATCTCTACTAAACACATTGTATGAACAACAATCATATGTTACTACCTGATATACTTTTAATTCCATATATAAACCACAATGCTCATGTAAATATTTTGTGTATAGTATGTTAGCAATTGTTTCTGGAGCTTTTCTCCCCGGGCCTCCTCTGAAAATTGACAGCTTTGTCCAATCGAACTTCCCCGATAAACAAATGTAAAATAAATAGTAAATAAATAAATGTATTACAGAGAAGGCATGTCTGCAAAATAACTTGACTAAATTGACAATTTGGGCACAGGAGAAAAATATGCTGATAAATACATCAAAAACTAAGCATATGAGATTTGGGAGACAAACTGAAAGGTGAATATTTATGCAGCACACAGTGATTGAAACTGTTGACTCATTTAAGGACCTAGGTATATGGGTAGATTAATCTATGGTTTTTTTTCTAATTATATCACCCAAATAGTTAATAATAGTTCTAGAACTATAGGTTGCATAAAAAGTTTTATAAAGTCTAGGAAACTTGACTATGGAATAACAATTTGGAAACCCTATAAGAAAACCAGCATGAGTAAACTGGAACGAGTACAGCAGAAATAAACCAAAAGCATCCATGGATGTGAAAATTTAAGTTATTATAAAAAACTAAAATATCTGAACTTGTACCAGTGTCTCTTACAGATATCTAAGAGGAGATCTTATTCAGGTATATAGGATATTTAGAGACAACTACCTCTGGGAATGTTTGGAGTTATCAAAAAGTACTAGAGAATCATTAGACAACCTATGTAGAATTTATGTGTATAAATTGGTTCTCTGACAGAATAGCTGATGCATGGAACAGACTATCAAATTACATTATAGCAAGTACTAGTTTAGATATTTTTTAAGAACATCCCGGACACTTATTATGGGAACAAGGGTTGTTGGTGCATTGGCAATCTAGAAGGGCATTAATGCCCGTGCTTGAAATATGTGTAAGTATGTGTATGCATGTGTATGTATAGCTATCTCTCTTTCTATATAAATATATATATATTTGTTTTTTATAGATATGTATGAATAATATGGACACTTATTGAAGACAGATGTGTTCCTGATTGCTGAAATCAATTTCCTTTCTATGACTACTAACCATGAAGATATGCCCTGGGATTCAATAAAGCTTACACAGAGTGTAAGAATAGTGTAGCCACTCCTGCACGGAATATGGCCGCCGAGCGATCCAGTAAACAAGCCTGGGGACGTGCATGAGCTTGGCAGCACTATTCTTGCATAGACATCACTGAATAATGCTAATCACCTCATTTGCTGGTGAAGACCATGCAAATGAGGTGAATTAGCAATTCAGTAAGCAGGCAGGCATCCATGCAGTAATAGTGTTACCCACAGAAATGTATTTGGCTACTAGCAGAATACATTTCTGCAAAATCAAAATGGAGGCACACCAGCTCAAATAAAAGCATGCATTATAATCTTTAGGAATGCCAATGGCCATTGGCATTGAAAAGTGTTTAAATTTTATAAAAATAAATATATATTTTTTTTTGGCCGATCTCTGCCACTTAAACATAGGGCAGCAGTGTGCAAACAGGATCGTGCCGAAAATAAAAAAAATGTGAAAACATTAAGGGAAATATGCATTTTGCCATTATAGTCTATGGCATGCAGAATCAAAACAATACCAGGAAACAGTGGTTGCTAAGGCGAAAGGCTATGGTGTAGTGCAGTAACTAGGGATTAAGGCAGTGGGGTATGATAATGAGGGAAATTTACTGAATCCCAAAAAGAATCCAAGTGCCAAACTGCACCTAACCATGTAGGTGCTATAAGGCAGTGGTGTAAGCAGGAGGAGCAGCAGACATGAAAAGGGGGTGTGTCATGCTTGGTGTAAGAAATGAAGAGCATTATCGTGTACAGGGAGGGCCATTTCTCAGTGTTTATTTTAGCGAAATGGGTTTGTGCGGCACACACTGGGTCAAAAACCAAACAAATAAAAAAAAAAAATAGCAGGACTGTTTATATTTGGGCACCAGGTTTGCACGGCATGCCTCAGGGCTTAAAATGGGCAGAAATGGGAAGGAGAAAAAAGGAAAAAAAAAGGAAAATAGAATAAAAGCAATCAAGTACAAATAGCATAGGTACCAGGTGGAATGCATCATAGTCAGCCAATCATACTGGCAGCATCTGCAGCACAAAAGTATAAACTATGACAACATCTTGCAGTCTGCTTTTTCCCACAAACTCTGCACCATTGGTGTACAGATGCGGGGAACTTTTAACCAAATCATGTTAGGGGCTGCCATTGCTTTGATCCATCAGTATGTGCTAGAGGCTGAGGGCAGTGAGGAGGATAATGCTGACAACTGCCACAGGCTGAGGAGGAGGAGGACAAGAGTGTTCAGACCCAGGGTAACTTACCAGGGCCTACATGATCTGGAGATAGTAGAGCACTACAGGGTGGACAGAGACATACTGCAGCAAATCATTGAGCTGTGCCGGCCTCAACTCAGACCCAGAGCCAACAGAGTGGAACCCATCCCAGTGGATACCAAGGTATTAAGCACACACAAGGCAAGGTTGGAGCTGTAGTTCACCACCAGTTTATTGCACCACAAAATAAAAGAAACATAAGCGCTTTCGTTATATAAAATACATAACTTCATCAGAAAAAAGCCAACATTCAAATGGGCACATATATATGACTTGCATTATCACATGGCAAACACCAATTAACGAATTAAAGCAACAATGTATAAAAATGTATAATAATAGTTAGAAACACATATAGCCATTAGTAGATTCCCCAGAGAAAAATATATATATATTTATTTATGAAAATAATGCATAAATATGAATGTGAAAAAGCACATATTTTAAACCAACTAAAAATGTAAATATGTAAATATGTGTATATAAGTAAATTAACACATATTTATGTTTATAAATCTATGCTATCTCAGTTCTGCCTTCATTTTTAACACACATCCTATAGATGCAATTTCATTTAAACCTGGGAACCCCACTGCATCCAGGCGCAAAATCCAATACAGCACACGGTTCTCCAAGAACAATTGCCAGGGATCACCTCTTGTATTCTTTTGCACTTGTTCAATTATAATGAACTTAAAGTGGTGTTCAGGGAATTCCAGAATAAGCCTATATAGGGCATTGGTAGTTTTTTCCCCCGTATCCAGTTCACACATTTGCTCAAAGGAGTGGAGGGTGGAATCTATGGGTGGGTTACACACACTGGAAGGTCTCAATTCATTTTGAATAGCCCTATTACTGTTGTTGAATACAATGTTAAGGTTCATTTTCCTGGTAAACAACTTGAGATCTAAAATCAACTGTGGAAGAATAAAACAAGCAGCAGGAACAAAAGTAAGTCACCTTGCAAATACATTTGCGATCTCAACAGAATATTCCAGAGAGCTATAATTAAAGACCTTAAAGTCACCTGTATTGTTAATGAGTATACGAGGTCCACCATCACCCACTGTTGCTCTCAAGCTCATTAGTTCCACTGTTGGTTCTGATTCCAACCCCTCCATTGATTCGACGAATTCAGCTGCTGGTATCCACGCTGGTTCCAAAATGACTGAGGTTCCCGGCCATCCTGTTGATTCTGGTTGTTGTGCTCCCTCTCCCTGATCTGCTCCAAGCATCTCGGGCCTCCTTGGTCTAAAGGGACGTTACTTCCAGTATTGGCATCCTCATGAATATTCGAGGATTCACCATCCTCATTGGTTGTATATGTTCTCCGACATTGACCCCATTCTTGTGAGTTTGGTGGCTGAGGGTACGCCCTCCTATTTGCATAGTCATCAGCGTCTCATTGTAATTTATTGATTTTACACAGTTTAATGTTCTGAATAATGTTATCAATGTTGCTAAACACATCTTCATATTCAAGTTGGTTTTGTGCAAACAACAAATCACGAGTGATAGCCACATCAAGATCTTTAGTTTCTTTGGTTAATTCATCAATAGTGTGGGCATTGAATTTAACCAGGAATTCCAGATAATCACATCCATGCCGGCCAAACAGTGACAACAATTCTTGATGCAATGGAGAGTTTTTTACAAGTCTGGTTGGAAATTTCCACTGCCTAAGCCCTTTGGGCACTTGTTTGCATTTAATACACTCACACAGATATGCATTTTCAGTCTGTAACTTATGAATTTTGAGAAGCTGGTAGTGAAATAAGTCCAGACTATCTTTAAATGTTCTATTGTTATTACTGGCTGTATTTTGAGAAAATGTAATGCCAGCTTCCAGCCAATTACTCAAATCCATACTCTCCAATGGTTCTAACAACCCGGTACGTGGAGTTTGATTAAAATGTCCTTGTCCTTGCTCTCCAATAATACCCCTGTTGTTTTGTGCACCACTGCTGCCAGCCAAAAAATGAGAATCCAGGGAAAATAGAGGATTATTAGGAAGGATATTCCTAAAACTCTGCTCTTCCAAAGCCAAGGAATCCACTTTCTGAGAAAGTTCTTGAATAAGGGCTGTAAGAGCACCATCATTCCCATTTGTTTCATCATTCGAAAACAATGTTTGCAAGGCAAACCCACAGCCAGAAGCCACCCTTGCCTAAAAAACAGACTAGATTCCACAGAAAAGCACAAATGTTTTAATCACACACAAGGCAAGGTTGGAGCTGTAGTTCACCAACAGTTTATTGCACCACAAAATAAAAGAAACATAAGCACTTTTGTTATATAAAATACATAACTTCAACAGATAAAAGCCAACATTCAAATGGGCCCATATATATGACTTGCATTATCACATGACAAACACCAATTAATGAATTAAAGCAACAATGTATGAAAATGTATAAAAACCATTAAAAACACATATAACCATTAGTAGATTCCCCAGAAAAAATGCATAAATATGAATGTGAAAAAGCACATATTTTAAACCAACTAAAAATGTAAATATGTAAATATGTGTATATAAGTAAATTAACACATATTTATGTTTATAAATCTATGCTATCTCAGTTCTGCCTTTATTTTTAAAACACATCCTATAGATGCAATTTCATTTAAACCTGGGAACCCCACTGCATCCAGGCGCAAAATCCAATACAGCACACGGTTCTCCAAGAACAATTGCCAGGGATCACCTCTTGTATTCTTTTGCACTTGTTCAATTATAATGAACTAAAGGGGATTCCAGAATATGTCTATATAGGGCATTGGTATTTTTTTTCCCCCATATATTGTAATTGTGCTCATAAATACATTGCTTCAACATCCGCTCCATCTTGCCAATATAAAAAGCAGGACAGGCCTGGCACAATGTCCCATATACAACTCCAGAACTATTACAATTGTAATGCCCCTTCATTCTAAAATTAAACCCATTGATAGCAAACAGATCACCCACATTGATGTATTTACAGTGACGGCATCTCCCACATGGATACATGTACCTATGTTTTAAATCATCATGTTGTTTACCAACTTTTTCTACCAGGTTTTTAATGTTTAAACCTCTTTTCCATACTATAACTGGTTTGTTACTAATTCAAGATCTAATTTCCCCATCTCCCAACAAAACCTTCCAATTTTTTGCTAGAATCTCCCGGATCGATTTAAAGTCCACAGAGAATCTGGTTATAAAGGACACTTTGAAACTGGTATCAGTATTAGTAACTTTACTCCCCCTATTAACTAGAATAGTTGAATTACATGTACTTACATTATAGTCATGACCATTTTCATGAAGAATGGGGGAATAGAACCCAGATCTTCTCTTGTCCATTACTTCTCTTTTAATATCTTGCACAAAGCCCATGGACATACTCAGATGAAAATAAATCAAATTCTGACACCATCCTTGCCGCCCTGACAAATTGTCTCTTAACAACTGCTTTCTTTTGGGACAAAGGGTGACTACTACCAAATGAAGCAAGGCATTAGAATAGGTAGGCTTCCTATATATGGTAGAAACAAATCTCCCTTTTATCACATTCTTCTCAAATTTGACATCAAAATAGCTAATACTCTCCTCACCAATGTTATGACAGAAATGTAGAAAGTCGGTTGTATTATTAATATAGTCTAAGAAAATGTCAATACTTTCTCTGTTCCCATTCCAAATAAAAAACAGGTCATCCAGGTCTCTCAAGTATAGAATACAATTTTGGAACCCTGAGTGTTCAAAGAGAAATCTCTGCTCCCACTCAAACATAACCATGTTCGCATAAAGAGGTCCACAATCTGCTCCCATTGCAACCCGAGTCTGCTGACAAAAAAACTGCTCATCAAAATAAATATAATTATTCCAATATGTATAATTAATACATCAATGTGGGTGAACGTTTTGCTATCAATGGGTTTAATTTTAGAGTGAAGGGACATTACAATTGTCATAGTTCTGGAGTTGTATATGGGGCATTGTGCCAGGCATGTCCTGCTTTTAATATTGGCAAGACAGAGTGGATGTTGAAGCAACATATTTATGAGCACAATTACGTGAATATATGTTAATGGACTTATACACACATATTTACATATTTACATTTTTAGTTGGTTTTAAATATGTGCTTTTTCGCATTCATATTTATGCATTATTTTCATAAATAAATATATATTTTTTTCTGGGGAATCTACTAATGGTTATATGTGTTTTAACTGCTTTTATACATTTTTATACATTGTTGCTTTAATTCATTAATTGGTGTTTGGCATGTGATAATGCAAGTCATATATATGTGCCCATTTGAATGCTGGCTTTTATCTGATGAAGTTATATATTTTATATAACAAAAGCGCTTATGTTTCTTTTATTTTGTGGTGCAATAAACTGTTGGTGAACTACAGATCCAACCTTGTCTTGTGTGTGGTTAAAACATTTGTGCTTTTCTGTGGATACCAAGGTATGTGTAGCGTTAAGAATACTAGCTATAGGCACTTTTCAAAGACCTACTGGTGACATCATGGGGGTTTCTCAGGCATCCACATCCAGGGTACTCCACCAGTTCCTGGATGCCATCATACCACATGCCAGTGAGCACATTTACTTCCCCAACACCCATGAGGAGAGGACAGCAATATGCGTCTCTTCCACCTTGTAGCAGAATACCCAGAGGTACTGGGTGCGATACACTGCACACACATCCACATCAAAGCACTACCCGGTGAACAGGGTAGGGTCTACATAAACTGCAAGGGCTTCCCCTCCATCAACTGCCAGGTCATGTGCAATGCCCAAGGCATTATCATGAATGTGTGTGCTGGCAGCCCTGGAAGCTATCACGACTCCCACATCTGGCATTCATCACAGCTGTACCAGGCATTTGATGGTGGGGACATCCCATATGGCCATCTGGTGGGGGATGCTGGCTATGCACTGGAACCGTGGATGATGACACCCATCAGAAATGCACACAGACCCACTCAAGAATGCCATAATGCGGCAATCGCACAAACCAGGATCATAATAGAGCATGTGTTTGGGATGCTCAAGTCACAGTTCCACTGCCTTGACATATCTGGTGGAGCTTTGCAGCACTCACCAGCCACATGTGCACACAAGTTCGTAGTATGTGCCATGCTACACAATATGATCCTGTGGAAACAGCTGCATCCAGAACAGCACAGGGAAGGGTCTCACGGACCCCACCATTGCCAGGATCCCCTCAGGCACAGCGGGACTCAGAAGAAGCCTCTGAGCCTGCTCCCGTAGGCAGATGGATGCGTGTCCAGTGTGCCCAGGCCTTGGTAAAGAGGCAACGCATAGCACACACACTGACACTGCAGGGACTCAGGGACTGACACCTCTCTCTGACTCGCATACACAGTAAAATGGATGACACACATATCACATTGCCTGTAACTTACCATGTATAGGCAGTGTACTGTGTGCATCCAACATAGGCAGCCCTCAAGCACCATCCTCACAACTGCCACAGGCACAAGGTAATTCAGTCTTCTTAACAATAAATGAATGGATTACTATGTTTTGGTAGCATATCTATGGAAATGCTGCATGCATGCAAGGGAATGGGGTGGGCTATTGGGAGGGCAGCAGACAACTGACAGCTATATGGGACACCAGGAAATCTCTACACAATACTGGCTTCCCCACACTATGCAATATCATTTAAAGTGACAAATCCCACTGCAGTATATGTGGGGGACCAACTAAGGGGGGGCCATAGGTCACATGCATGGATGTCACTGTGGGGATCCCATACTCACTCCCAGACTCACACAGCAAGTCAGCCATAGAAAACCATAAATGAATGTCTGGCAAAGGCACACAAATGGCAACAATGATGCAATATCCCTCTACAGACTTACACACACAGGGATATCACAGCAGGCCTTGCAGTTGCAGTAAGGCTCTCTGAAGGATAAGAAGTATGAAACTCAATTGTATGGTATTACAATCTCACCTGTGGTCTCTAGTGATATGCCTCTATTCTCCATGACAGGGTGCAATACTATGCTAAATGGAACGAAAATGTAAAGCCAAATATCAGCAGAGTCCATGCAAATGTACTGTTGACAGGTGTGCCCCCCCCACATCCATATTAACATAGAAATACAGTAGCATGTAAGTTTGTAGCATAATAGCAGCAGAGCACACATTTCCAGGGCTGTCCTAATCAACATAATAACTTGTTACATGTCCACAATATGCAGGGGTCAATGAGCTATGTATATGTATGGGGAATACTTGTCTGGATGTGGCCAGCAACTTCTCATGGCTGTTGTGTCCTACTAGCCTAGGTACAATACTGTGGAAGACAGGGCCATGTTCCACAAAATGCAGTGCCAACTATTTTGCATGTCAGCTACACATACGGTGGGAGTTGTACACACTGTCCAGATGTCAATATCCATTACTGCTTGGAAGCTGGACAGGTCATGTACAGGGGGACACATGTATGTACTATACACAGGTTGGAGTAACCTACATAGTACCTACCATACCTCACAACTGTACAGACCTTTTGCAGAATGTACACAGGTTTGCATCATATCTGTGGTGTCTCTATGCTGAAATAGTGGTTGTCTGGCAAATCAGTGGCAGACCACGAAAGTCTAAAGTCAGAAAATATTGATGGATTGTAGTGTCTCAAACTTCACACCCTATAGAAAAATGCATGCTAATGCAAAATTTGTTACTGTACCACCCTTCCAGGTTTGTAAGGCCAATAGTAACAACGGTCTGTATATTTAGACTTTTGTCACTCAATGACTCATGGCTTTCTCCAGATGTCTGGCTCACATATGTAGAGAAGTATGGTGCCTAGTAGCAGAGCAGTGCATTCTGTCACTTATCATTGTCACCCCAGGAGGGTCCACTGCCTGGCAGCCTGGGAACATATGAGTGACAGAACACACTGCCTCACCACAGATGGCCTGCAGCAGTCTCACATGGCCTACAGGCCTCTGGCAAAGGCCCATGCCTCACCCATAGTGTCTTTGCAGGGAATATCACGAGGTCCATACTACCAACATAACATAGTCAACAAAAGGCAAATGCAAGGCCATGCAACTAAATGCTAGTAGCATACCTCTCAACCTCATAGAGGAAGAAATCTGGACAAAGTCATACATAATGGCGGGATAAAGGCCCAACTATAGGGACACCTTTGAAATATTCCTCTCATGATGTTAGACAGTCGACAGAATAACAGAGGGAGTGTGTAGTAGCATGGACATCATCAAGGGTGTGAAGTCTGAAACTCTAATGTTCTGTCAGTATTCCCTGACTGCATCCCTGAGTGATTTGCAACAGATGTGCTAGAAAACCACAATGTTAAGGGAATCCGACCAGACATATGAGGCATGCATCTAGATAATCTGTGAGAATCGGTACAGTTGACAGGTATGGCCACACCAGGATATGATCTGTTGGGTAAGAAGAATACTGCACAATCAGGAGATCCCCAGCCAACAAACCAAGGTGCTGGACCTTTTATACAGCTTCATCAGTCAATTGGCTATAGCCACACCTCCAATCTGGCCAGATTGTGCAAGAATATCTAGCCTTTATCTCATAATATAGGTCTGTGCATCATCCATCTTGTATTTCTCTAGTAAATGACTGTGATGATCCAGTTATACTTGCCAGTAGGTAATGACACAATACAGTACAGTGTCAAACATTATATATGTCAGAAAATGTCTGCTAAAACCAACCATGTCACTCAAGCAAGTCATCAATTGATAACAGCAATAGTTACAGTACCCCCCTATGTTTGGCCCATTGTTTCTCCCTACTGGCAACCTATCTCCAGATATCTTGCAGAAAAAGGTAGCAAGGTATGGCTGTAGCACACAACACCCCAGACTGGAGTACAACTATCTCTGGAATGGACTTCCGCACTTAGTATAGAAAGTCATACTGAGCATGCTCCTACATTTGAGAAGTGAAGCCCATGTCTGAAACCAAATTGGACTATATAACTCTGTATTGTGCAAATGTCTTTGCATACACACAGCTATGTAAACCTAACTGTCTCCACACACACACATCAGACAGGATCACTCACAGCCAGCTGTAGGTGACACATATGTGATATATCTGCATCTATTGTGTGTGATACACACACAGACACACACACGCACACACACACACACACACACACACACACACACACACACATATATATATATATATATATATATATATATAGATATAGATATGGGCAACAAATTACAGTATGTCAAGCATACATGCACATAGACATGGGGAAGAGAGGGGCAGACAGTAGTAGAATGAGACACACAGGAAGACACACACAGACAGTGAGTCATACACAGGGATATCCTGAATGGTATAGAGTGATGTCCTGTTGCAGACAGTTGCACACCAGATGTAAACACTTACATGTGCCAGCATAAAGATGATTGTGAGTATGCCTGTATAATTTGTATGTGTGTGTGTTTTATGCATGGATTTATATTAGTTTTTGTGCATATATTTGTACATATATAAGTGTGCATGTGTGCATGATTGTGTGTCTGCCTGTATCGTATGTGTGTGTGTGTGTGTGTGTGTGTGTGTGTGTGTGTGTGTGTGTGTGTGTGTGTGTGTGTGTGTGTGTGTGTGCGCGTGTGTGTGTGTGTGTGTGTGTGTGTGTGTGTGTGTGTGTGTGTGTGTGTGCGTGTGTCTGTGCCTGTTTGCGTGTGTGACTGCATATCTGTCTGAATGCATCTGAGTATGTGTATGAGTGTGTGTGTGTGTGTGTGTATTTAGCTTAAAATAATCTAAACAGAAAATTATCTAAATACAAAATAATGGCAAAAAATAACTAATGTCGAATATATCTAAACATAAAATATTGACAAAATATAAAACATCCAAAACCAATGTTTTTTCAGGGGCAACCCCCCTGCATCCCCTGCTAATTACATGTACCAGCTGCAAGGTTGAACAACAGAGGGGAAAGGGCATAAACCATTCACTAGTATAATTTGGATTTTATTGCTATCCAAGATATTCACATATATATATATATATATATATATATATATATATATATATATATATATATATATATATATATATATATATATATATATATAGGTCCCCTTCAGTAGATCGAGCATATAACAATTTCGAACCTCATATGGCCGAGACCATATGTACAAACTTGTAAATGTTCGATCGGAATGAATGGAGATCTCCCGGAATGAATGGAGATCTCCTTAGAGTGGGGAATGGGAAGATTTCCCTTTTCCACAATGTAGTCCGATCTCAGAGTTGGTATATTTAAGTAAGGGGGGTGTAGGGGGGTAAAGCCCCCCATGTGTTGGGTGCAGGGGGCATAGCCCCCCCCTGCTACAGACGTTTAATTTTGTTTTTTGTTGTTTTTTCTTTTTTTACTTCAGTGTTCAAACTATTACAAGTTTGAACATATGGTCTCGGCCATATGTGGTTCGAACTTGTAATATGTTTGATCTACTGAAGTAGATCTATATATATATATATATATATATATATATATATATATATATATAAATATATGTGTGTGTGTGTGTGTGTAAGACACAGCTGTGTGTGTGTGTGTGTGTGTGTGTGTGTGTGTGTGTGTGTGTGTGTGTGTGTGTGTGTGTGTGTGTGTGTGTGTCTGCATGCACTTGCAATGTATTTTTCTATATCAAAATAGTATGAATGCACAATGGCTCAGGAGACCCAAGTTCAATTAGACTCAAGTGTATGAGGTGTCTGCATGGGAAGGATAGATATTCATATCCTGCAGGGAGGGTGTACACTTTGACACACTTCACAGTCAATCTTTAGTGGAGGCTGGAGACATGTGGGGGGGGGGGGGGGGTTAATGTCCAAGATGGAAATGATAGGAGACATTGGCTAAATTGCCATGTAAGCAAGACAGTAAGCCAGCATATATGCATTGCAGGTCTGGTTCCTGTAAGTACAAGTGTAAATAGCAAAAGGGGACATAGGTCATAAGTGAAAAACACTCGTCTGCATCAATGTGATTGCATTCTTGGTACCTGAATCACCTCACTGGCTCTGAGCATGGGTTATATTAAGCCCAGGGTAGGGTGGAGAGATTGGCATAGACACCAGATGAGGAGAGGTCCTGCAAGCAGCTAATGGTCAGCTGCAAAAAGCAAAAAATAAAAAATAAAAGTAAGAATGTTGTAATAGGAAAATATTGAGTACCTTGTTCATTTCTTTTGAAAAAAAGAGAAATGCAATAAAAAAATCTGTTTTCAAATGGGGGCTGAAAGAAGCATCTCACAAGCATCATGATACTTTCATTGCTACCATAAACCATTCAAATAGTATTTATGATCCTTCTACGATTTTTGTTAGTTTTAAAGACAGGATACAGTATTGCTGTCTGTGAACTTATAGTAATACAAACAAGAGTTAAGCTAAGTAAGCAGTTCATAGTTAATTCTAAGTATTGTAACTTTGTAAAGTACTTAATCTAAAATTCTCACATCTTCAAGTGTAGCTCAAATTCCTTTATTAATCTTATCCTATAATATATGCTGAAATAATTCCATTTATCATACTGGATAGGAAACCAAACATTTTTTCTTTGATTTTCAAAACCCATCAAAGATGGCATTTCTGAGGTACTAAGAAGTCTTAAGCTATTAAAGCAAAATCAAAGCCAGATTCAGTGTATTAACTACAGTTTTCCATGAGTGTCCAACAAAAAATACCTAATAGATAACACTATGCATTTAGCTTATATTTAAAAAAATGTCACACTGATTTTTTTTCTGCAGCATGCATCAATATGAACATAGATGCTATTTAAATAAAATAAAATAATTCATTAGTTATTAAGAACCTCATTTGAATGTTTGGGCTCATTCGTAACAGTTCTATACTTTGCTGTATATGCAGAATGTGTTTTGAAAAAAAAATACTAATGTATACAAAAACAATCCAGAAAAGCTATTCAATGATAGTGACAGTGATTTACATAAAATATACTTTTGTTCAAACATGAAAATGATGGTAATATGTTGTTGACCAGAAGCCTCATGCACAGAAAATTATTTTCATGTTAACGAGTACTATATCATTTTTCCATGTATATTTTATGAGTAGGAATAAGGAATAGCGTGTAGTGCGAAGATCACTGGACCATACATCATAGTGCAAAGTAGCACATGAAACATATCAAATTTATAATAATGTACACCAAATTACCTCATGTGGACTGCACAGAACATAAAAAAATGAGTCTCTCCAAATACATTGTACTGCTGATGTTAATTACAGACAAACACGCTGATTATGAATGGCACATAGAATTTTGCTACAGTATAGCTGGCTGCAAGAGGGTCAATATCCCCTGCTCAAAACATGGGAAAGTGTACAACAAATGCAGTTGTTGCAAAGTAAACAATCAAGGTGCAAGGTAAACATTAAATGCACAAAGCCCTACCTCCTGGGGGGGGCAAAAATTCAAAGCTATGAAGGCAACTCTGTACAGTTTCGCTGCACACCTATGCATGCACAATTGTGTACAAATACACAGCCTCAGACTTACTGCTAGGAGAGTAACAAAGTATGGTAAGGTGGTACCAAAAGAATGAGTTGAGTACAATTGCTTCACTGCCTCATCAGTGAGCAATTTTTAGGTTAACTTCACATGAACCAAATCCACGACCAAACTAGCACCAGGCACTAGAAAACAACCAATAATCCACTACGTAAGTGCCAAAAGACCCAAACATAATAAACTCTTTTTGGTGAATATTAACAGCGATCTCTGGGTCTTTTGGCACTTACGTAGTGGATTATTAACTTCACATGAGACAAGTCACTAGGACTTTGAAGAGAAGCATCACATTGAAAGTGTTCACATAGAAGAAATGCATGAAGAGCTGGAAATGGTGGCTAGTATGTAGAAATAAGCTTTATAAAAATAAATATTTCAAGAACAGCATGGTGTAGTTCTGACCACGGGAATCTCTTTCATAAAGTAGTAGTCTACATAATTGTCTGTTGAACTAAACATGAAGCATTGTAATGCATAAACACACACACATGCACACACATACATAAACACATACACACACACACACACACACACACACACACACACACACACACACACACACACACACACACACACACACAGACACACACACACAAAGACACACACACACACACAGACACACACACACACACACACACACACACACACACACACACACACACACACACACACACACACACACACACACACACACACACACACACACATGCATGCACACACATTGAATTTTCAAGGAGGGTAAGTTCTCCCCTCAGCATAATGAAAACCACACTGTGATTTGGTGGGCAGATATACTAAGTTTGACATTCTGCATATCAGAAAATCCATCCTGCTAAATGTATAGCACTTCTGGAGTTAATTTATATAAGTATTGGGGGTTGTGGGGTTTGCAGTCCCCATGCTTAGGGGCTGTTAGTGTACAACAGGAAGTTTCACAGTTCCCTTGTTTATCTAAGTCATACTTAAATTATTGAAGATTTGGAATTTGTATTGAGTCTCAAACTTCTAATAGATCATCTTTACAGACAAGCACAAACAGAAATATGTGCTGCTCAATTTTTGCATCATGGTAGGAGTCCTACATGTCACTGAGACATTCACTGCACTTTCTACATTGGCTGACACTCAGAATATTGGTTGCATTTCTCTAATACAGACAGCTCAACCTGACTACTCCTACTGTGATGTAATCTCTAAAAGGTACTCTGCCTGCTCCTACAATGCAGTTCTGTTGTTTCATCTATGAGACGCAGACAGATTGATCATGCCGTACACATTAACTTAGTCCATCATCCATAGTCAAGAAATGCACAGACCACTCTATTCTCTGTTCAGGTGACAGTTGCACACTAAATCCACTGCTGACTACTACAGCACTCACTTGAACAACATATCACAGTGAGGAAAGTATGCCTTTCATGTTTATCAGCAAAACAGTGAGTAGGTGCAAACAGGACCCCAAGGCAAGATCTCAGTTTCTTGTCTCTCAGTGATAAAGTAGCACAGATAAAATGGCTCTCTGACATCATTCTTTTTTACATGCTTTTTTGTTTACTCCTGCTAACCATCACACCACTATAATCAATAGTCCTGATAAAATGACACTCAGAGATTATTCTTTTTTTTTATATGCCTTTTCTACTCCTTGCTAATCATCAGGCCACCATAGTCAATCAGACCATTAATTTCCTAAAGGCAGAAATCTTATTATGGAGGCCATCATTCACACAAACAATAGGGATTTTGGCTGTTATGCACTAACCCCCCCCCCC